>NC_056733.1:1928043459-1928070959 GCF_019279795.1 Protopterus annectens
GTTTATTAGGTGCATAATGATGCATTCCATAGCTTCGCATAACAGACTTGTCAGGTAGTTGGGGCGGTATTTCCCAGGGTCTGATGTTTGTGGAGATGAGTGACTGTAGCAGTGTACAATTCAGTAGGGACAAAGCCTGAGGTGAGGCTGTGCTTGAACAGGGCACACAGGTAATGTGCCAAGTCACTCTGTGGTTCATATAGAACACAGCCAGGGATATTCTCAGGTCCCATAGAAGCTGTATTCTTTGTCTTGGACAGAGGTGTTTTAACCTGTGTTGCAGTAATACTGGGTGCCTGGTGGTGTACTGGTATTGTGATTGGGGGGGGTGAGGGGTAATGTTTGCACTCAGAATGCCAGCCAGTATATTGGCAGTATTTGTTGGCTCATTCTTGGAGGTTCTATTGTATATTAGCTCAGAATAAATCTTGCTATTGCCATGGAGATTCTTAACATAACTGTATGAGACCTTGTGGCTGTCTTCACTATGTGCTCCAATTCTGTACTCACAGCTAACTTTGTAGTGTTTGATGAGGGATCTCAACTTTCAATTGAGGCTGAAAAGGGTTGATTTCCACTCTTGGGCTTTCATTTTATTCCATATCGGTTCCCTCCTTCTGTTGTACAGTGTCTGTATGGCAGAGGACTACCAGATCAGCTTCCTTTCATTGGAGGTGAGGGTCATGGTTGCAGTGGGTATGGCAGTACCCATGCATTTGTGTACATGTTCATAGTGTATTGTTGTTTGATTCAGCTGTCATGCACCTAGTCTCCATTTGCATGGCTGCCATGAGTTTAGCCACCTCTGTTGTTATGAGGCCATATTCAGCATTGGAAAGGCCTTTCATGGTGATTAACTGTGCAGGGTCATGGGAGGGTCATGGATTTCCAAAGGGGATTAATTTGTGTTCAGATATAACAAGGGAGACCTATAGCAGGCTATGACTGGAACCACTCTCCTATCCAATGTTAGTTATGCCTGCAGGATCTGTAATGCCTAAGTTGGTCAACACTCTGGCGGTGTGTGCCTCCTTAATGAATACAGAAACACCACTTCAGTCACAGTTCTGCAGCCAAGAGATGTGGAATGGGTAATAGGCTGGTAGTGCAGGGGTGCTTCCTGTTGCCTTTAACCAGGTCTTTGTTATAGCACAGGTGTCTTTGTTCCCCATTTTAAAGAATACATCCAGTGAGTGCATTTTCAGATGTAGACATCTAGTGTGCAGTAGCATGACCCTCAGATTGCATGTGTTTGTAGCTGTCATATATTTCCGTATATTTATGAATACATATATATATATATATATATATATATATATATATATATATATATATATATATATATGTATGTATGAATGTATTCACCTTTATATATATATATATATATATATATATATATATATATATATATATATATATATATATATGTATCTATGCATATATGTGGATATACATGTGGATGAATGTCTCTCTCTATATATAAATATATGTATTATGCATTGTGGACAAGCCACACTGCTTCGCAAGGGACGGCTTGCACCTGTCACCCCTGGGCTTCCGGATATTGGCAAAGGCTCTTGCCACCCCCATAGTGCCTTTTTTAGGCAAGGCTCAAATTCTAAACCTACCACCCTAGAACACAAAAAGGAAAAACTAAGGGTAATGCTGCTCAATGCCAGAAGTCTCAACCTCAAGATGCATGCACTCGAGGCCCTTCTCAGTATGGAGAACATCGATGTCTGTGCTGTGACTGAAACCTGGTTCAAGGCTCCTGAGAGCACCCCAGCACTATCAGGTTTTACCTCATATCATGCGTTCCGGCCCCAAAATCCAGACAACACCAAGAAAGGAGGGGGGGTGTCCATATTCATCAAGGACACCCACACCTCAAGGTTGGTGGTAACGCATGATGCATCGGAGACCATCCAGGTGCAATTAACCATAGGCAAGACTGCTCTGCAATTTGTAGCATGTTACAGGCCACCCTCTCAAACCCAGGAACCTCACATAGCTTTCCTGAAAACACTGGAGGGGATAAATGTATCTCCAAACACCATCATACTAGGTGACTTCAACTACCCTAATATAGACTGGGATCACTACTCAAGCCCAAACACTCTAGCCCAAAGGTTCCTAGAGTTCATGAACTCAAATGCCATGGAACAACTAGTCACCATCCCCACAAGAGGTGAAAACATACTTGATCTCATCATCACGAACATGGGATCACAATGTTCAACACCGGAAGTATACCCCTCACTGGTGAGATCAGATTATAAACTAATCTCACTGGAGGTCCTCATCCCGCCCCCACCTGAGGTAAAAAAGACCACAGTGAAGAACTTCTCAAAAGCCGACTTCACACTTCTAAAGACTAGTGTGGTCTCTTTTAAGGCCCCCGAGCTGGCAGAAAACATTACTCAAGCCGCTGAATCACTTACAAATGCCTTCTACCAGCACCTACAGGACTGCATGGATCAGGCAATCCCAAATAAAAGAAAGACTCTTTGTACCAAAGGCAAGCGTCCAGTCTGGTGGACCCCAGCCATAAACAAGCTCTACAACAAAAGGAGGAAGCTAGTACAAGATAGAGCAAAATCCTTAAAAGGTAAGACACCTTTGATCATTATAAGTAAAAAACTAAGAGCTCTCATAAAATCATCCAAGGCAAATTTTGATAGAAAAATCGCTAAGGACTCAAAAGACAATCATAAGGCCTTCTTTAGCTATGTTAGAAACCTGGGAGGAAACTCCCAGATATGCTCAGAATTAGTTCAAAATGATGTAAAAATCACTGAACCTACAAACATTGCCAACATACTGGCTGACAGGTTCAGTGCAAACTTCTCCCCCCCCCAAAAAGGAGAGATATCTATACCAGAGGATTGTAGCCCCCCAAACATCTCTAACACTCAGGTGAGAACTGCTCTCTCCAAGGCGAAAAACTCAGCATCCATGGGACCAGATGGTGTCCCTGGCTGTGTGCTCCACGAACTCAATGAGGAATTAAACCCGCAGTTAGGACAGCTGTTTAATCTTAGCCTCACCTCAGGATACGTACCCAAGGAGTGGCGCACGGCAACTGTGGTCCCACTTCACAAAGGCGGTGCCTCCACCGACCCTGGAAATTACCGTCCCATCAGCTTGACAAGCCTGATCTGCAAAGCTATGGAGAGGATCATAATGGAACTCATAAATAAAGACATAGGGAACTTGCAGACTTTGGATCCAACCCAGTTTGGCTTTGTCAAAGGCAGATCATGCCTTTTAAACTTGGTTGACTTTTTCGAAACAGTCACCAAGGCCATTTGTGAGGGAAAGGCAGTCCATACAGCCTACCACGACCTGGCAAAGGCTTTCAACACAATACCCCACTCAAGTATCATTGAAAAACTCATCAGCTTAAATGTAAACCCATACATCACAAGATGAGTTGCAAACTGGCTAAGTGACAGAACCCACAGGGTCAGAGTTGCTGGCGCCATGTCAGACTCAAAGCCTGTCACAAGTGGTGTCCCACAGGGCTCAGTCCTGGGCCCACTCTTGTTCGGCATCTACTTTTCAGAAGTACAAGCAAACATAGGAGGGCTATGGCTGACAAAGTTTGCAGATGACTGCAAACTGGGCGCCATAGTCGAGAACACATCTGACACAGATATCCTTCAGAAGGGTCTCACAGAAACGGATAACTGGTGCCAGAGGCATGGCCTAAAGTTAAACACCAAAAAATGCATAGTCATACCCTTTGGGAAAAACAAGGTTACTCCTAGCTACCATATAGGTGGCAATCCACTGAGCACAGAAGAGGTTATCAGGGATCTGGGGACCCAGGTTGACAGTAACCTTTCATTTGACACTCACGTTGCTAAAGTAGTTAGGAAGACCTTCTACATTGCCCACCTGATCATGAAGGGATTCACATCTAGATCAAGGGAGGTCATCGTCCCCCTGTACTCATCACTCATCAGACCAATGATTGAGTACAATGCCCCATTCGGAATGTATCTGACCCGACACCTGCAGCAGCTGGAAAGGCCCCAAAAGTTCCTCACCAAAAGGATAAAGGGTCTCAAAAATTTGTCTTATGCTGCCCGACTGAAAGAACTCCAGCTCTATTCAGTCGCTTACCGCTTGCTCAGAGGTGACCTGTGCCTGACATACAAGGCCATGTCAAACCCAGAATTGATGAACATGCTTCACCTCAAAAAATCTAGATCCCTCAGAACTACAAGGGCGGGAGACTTAAACCTTGACACGGTTATTAACAGGATGTGCTGGAGGGACAGATTCATCACCCAGAGACTCCCTATGCTGTGGAACAAAATCCCGGTACTTGTGAGGCAGAGCACTTCGCTGGCCTTGTTCAAGAGAAATCTTGACCAATGGATGGGAGATCGCAGATATACCCCAGGGATTACCTCAGTGTCACTGCTTGACAGAGGCACAGCAAAATAATGGGCATAGTTTCCTTCAAACTAAAGGGATGGCGAAAGCCACAAAACTCTGGGCTAGGCTTATAAATGCCCTTGGGCAGATAGCCTAGTATGAACCTATGAACCTATGAACCTATTTGTCCACATATATGCATCTACATACATATATACATGTTGGCAAGGATCTCCTCCATTGCTGTAAGTGGGGCCTCTCTGGCTGGCCTCCCACCAGTAGCGAAATGGTCCCTCACCACCGCAGCAGCCCATTGCCGTGCATTCTGAAGCAGGTCAGTTGCTCTGTGCCTGACCTGTTCCTATGTGCGGCCATGGTTCCCCAAGGTGTTCACTCTCTGTGTAAGTTCTTCCCAAAGGACTGTCCTCTCCCGCTGGTGTTGCCGACCCCGACTTAAGAGGATGTGGTAGTGTTCCAGGATGGCCTCAGTTATGGCTGCTGTCTCCTGGACATCATAGACTGGAAGCCTTTGCATCACAACTGAAAGACAAACAGGGAAAAACACATCATAGGACATCAGACATTGCCCAAGTTCTTTACAGAGACAGCTCACTAGCAATGAGTATCAGTAGCCACAACATTATATCAAATAATACTCCTGTACCTAGCAGAATTATATGGACATGCATAGCATTATGTGTTAGTAGGCAGTTTGCACCTGATTAATGGTGAGGGTAGGGCTGCATATGCTGCGCATATCTTTCTATAATGATGTTGGGCCGGGGGGGATGTTTGTCCTAAACATGTCCGAAGATGGTCGTCTGTAGCTATGGTGTGTGTGTATGTGCTGTGGCTAATCTCCATTACAGGGTGGGTTGGATAGTTGCCTGTGAGACCACAGACATATGTGGGGATGGCCTTCCAATTGTCCTCAGTGGATGTGTCCTATTTGTACTCAGCATTACATTAATGCACCTGTGACCTATTATGCTCAATCAGACACAGGTTGACATGCTGCCCAGATGGCGATTGCTCCTGCACATGTGGTGGTGGAATGAAGAAGTACAGTGGAGTATTCAGAGAAAGATGTTGGCAAAGGAGAAGTGGGATTGACAGACAGATGTAGAGAGTAGACATGAGTATAAAGAGCTGGGGTGCATGGCAAAGAGTGTTGGACATGGCCATGGATGTGGAGTCTGACATACAGATGTGGAGTATTTGTATGTAATGTTGGACAGCACGGATGGTGTATAGGGCCTGTAGCTATTGGCTAGACAAAGGCACATAGCTAGGGAGATGTGCAGCACAAAAGGGTAGTAAAGGAATATGGGTGAAACATACAAGCTAGGAGTGTGTTTAGAAAATATGGAAACATCACTTTCATGGCCTGTTCCATTAGGAAAATGGGAGAAGGAGAGAAGGTTTGCTGAGGTGGGTATGGTTAATCAGGAGGTGCAAGAGATTATCAAGGAGAATGTAAGGATAGCTATGAGGGGGGTTAAAAGTTGAAAGGGTGTTGTTCTAGGTGAGATACCTGCGGATGCCTGGAGGTGTTTCTGAGACCTGGCAGTGGTATTTTTAACTGGATTGTTTGCTGTAATCTTGGAAAGTGAGAAGATGTGTGAAATGTTGGCAAATATGTATGGGTACTGCTTATCTGAACAAGGGTGGTCTGCAGAACTGTAGTAACAAGTGAGGGATAACATTGATAACATTGATCAGTCACAGGATGAGGTAATGGTAAAGAGTGGTGGCAGCTAGATTGAGAACATGGTGATGATTGTTGATTTGCAGTATGGTTTCATGCCAGGTAAGTGCATTACAGATGCAAATGTTGATCCACAAGTGTTGATGGAGCTCTGCACTGAGGCTGAGATGCAGCTGCATTGAGTCTATGCGCACCTACAGAGAGCATATGACATGCTGCCTGGAGAGTAGTTGTGGTATTGTATGTGGATGTCACGGGTGCCAGAGGAGTTTGTCAGACACCACAGGATATGTAGGAGGCTAATGTGACAACAGTGATTTCTGGTTTTGACATGACAGGTGGATTTAAGGTGGAGGTGGAAGTACATCAGGGGTCAGCTGTGTGTTCTTTCACATTTGCAGTGGTGAGGGACAGGTTAACAGACATGATCAGACAGGGGCCCCTGTTGACTGTGCAGTTTGCAGATGATATTGTGGTCTATAGTGAGATTAGTGGACAGGTTGGGGAGACCCTGGGGAGGTGGCGTTATGTTGTAGAGCGGGGATGAATGATGGTTAGCAAGACTAAGTAAGAGTACATGTGTGTGAATGGGGTGGGGAAATAGAGGAATGGTGACAATACAGGGTGTACAGTTTGGAAGATGGATAGGTCTAACTACTTGGGAACACCAGTTCAAAGTCATGGGCAGTGTGGGGGAGAGGTGTACGAGAGAGTATAGACAGGTTGTGTGTGGTGAGGAGGGGAGTCAGGAGTTATTTGTGACAGACAAGTACCATTAAGAGTAATATGTAAAGTTTACAGGAGGGTAGTCTGACTGGCTACATTATATTGGTTGCAGACAGTGAGATTGTACAGGCAGGCAGGATGCAGGGATGGACACAGCAGAGTGCAGGATGTTTACATTTGCACTGTGTGTGACAGGGGGGATATGGATTAGACCTACACCAGCTACTTTCTCAGTTTATAACAGCAATATCTCCATCCTGGACCTGTGTTTAGGCCTCTGTCCATGAGTATGTCAAATGTTGTCCATATATCATGCAGTCAGAGGCATAGAGATATGGTATATCATTACTTAGTGATGCAATTTGTAATATCATCCCAATTAGGTATCAGACTGCCAGACATTTTATGTGTAAGAGGCCTTATATATGATGACAAGGCCTGGACATTCTTTGGGAGTGTGTACAGTTGGGAGGGCTTTGTATTTCTGGCTATTGCTGACAGAGTGTAGCAGTGTACTGTGAATATGTTATTTATTGGGGGAATAGATGTAAGTGCTATGTTTCCTTTTCTATCTGCCTTTGCATGCAGATCCAGTTTCTGCTGCTCTATCAAGTGTTACATTTTTTGTAGGGTAAGACTGTGACTTGCCCCATAACACAGCCAGGCATCATACTACACTGTGTATTGGGCCATTAGGCCATTGTAGGGGTAGTGTGTGAGTATCAAACATGATGACAGTTTGGTTCACAAACTCCTTATACTGCATGCACTTTCACACTGGTGTCTGTTTCTCAGTGTTCTGTTACATCCCTGGAGTGCCTGGTATAGTTGCAATTACATGTGTATTCCCAAATAGCAAGATTGCTTTTTTGTTGTGTCAGTCTGCCTGTAGTTTGAATATTGCTTGGTGACATGGCTAGCAGCTCAGTGTATTTTCCCTCATGTGATGTTATGTCCAGATATTTGGCAGATGGATGTAAAGGTAGCTATCCTGCTAAATGATACCACACCAAAAGTTGGAGAAACAGGATACGAGATGCAAGTGTAGTATCAAAACGCGTGGAACCATCCAAAAATACAGCAATTCAGTTGAATACCAAGCGAGACACGCTGACAGCACTTGTAAAGGACAAATCTTTTATTTGGAGACAAAAATGAGCGCTTTCGCGTGGACACCCACGCTTCATCAGATGTTATAATGAATATGCCTTCTTAGTTTGGCAGATGCATAGTGTTGCCTGGCCCACATAAGCATTGTGTATGTCTAACACATCAGTCGAGGGATGTGAAGATTTACATGACTAACTCCTAGGAAGTCACTGGATTTTGGACTTGTGGTTTTCCACTCAATCGATGTTGTAACAGACAGGAGGGTATTACTGCATCACGTGTCAGCTCAGAATATGTTGTAAGTAATTGCTATGTTATATTGTTAATCGCTATGTAATCCAATGTAACTACTGTCTGTTTATTTTAACTGTGGAGCTTTTCTCCCCGGGCCTCCGCTGAAAATGGACCTATGTCCAGTTGGACACTCCCGGTCAACAAATGTAAATAAATAAATAAATAAACAATCAATACCAGTATGTCAGATATGTCCACATTTTCATGGCTCCCCTCCCCTTTGCCAGGCTTGGTTATGCTTTCTTGCACTAAGCTGTTCTGAGCATACCTGTCACCGGCCAGACTGTTCCAGACTGTCCACATTTATTGCCCATTATTTCGGGTCTGTTGAACAGTATCATTTTATTCCTTCCTATGGTGAATCACTGTGACCATGTGGATATGTCTGTCAGTATATGATGACATACATTACAGTTTCATAACTGACATCCTTCTGAACATGTATGCTGACACACACCCTGTTCCTGTAGCGACATTCTGCATTTATACCTGCAGGATGTACACTGTGTCCCTAGTGTTGGTCCATTGCTCCCCCCATTTTGCAGCCTTTGTCCAGATCTCTTGCATGTAGGGGTGGGGAGGTATGGTGCTGGGTATAACTGCTGTACATGTTATGCACAAATGTTATGCATAGATGTTATGCACAGATATATATATATATATATATATATATATATATATATATATATATATATTTCATGTGTATGTATATGTATATGTATACGTGTGTGTGTGTGTGTGTGTGTGTGTGTGTATATATATATGTATATGTATATATATATATATATATATATATATATATATATATATATATATATATATATATGTATATATATATATATATATATATATATATATATATATATATATATATATATATATATATATATATATATATATATATATATATATATATGTGAGTGTGTGTGTATGTAGATTCATAGGTAGATACTAGGCTATCTGCCTGAAGGCATTTATAAACCTAGCCAGAATGTGTTGGCTTTCGCCACCCCTTTAGATTAGTTCCCTGTGCCTCTGTCCAGCAGAGCCACTGAAGTGATCCCCGGGGTAAACTTTCTATTTCCCATCCACTCGTCAAGGTTTCTCTTGAAGAATGTTAGCAATCCTTACATTCTCCTTAATGTAGGTAGGAATCTTGTTCCAAAGCATGGGAAGTCTCTGGGGCAGGAATATATCCCTCCAGCATATCCTGTTTATTGTCGTGGTGAGGTTTAGATCCCTAGAACATGTGGCTCAAGGGGATATGGTTTTCCTTAGTTGGTGCATGTCCATCAATTCTGGGTTGGACATGGCCTTGCATGTCAGGCAGGGATCCTCTCTGAGTAGGTGGTATGCAACAGCTGGAGTTTCTTCAGTCGAGCTGCATACAGCATCTGTTTGAGGCCAGTGATCCTCTTGGTGAGGAACTTCTGTGGTCTTTCCAGCTGTTGTAGGTATCTTGTAAGGTGCATCCCAAATGTGGCATTGTACTCTATGATGGGTCTGATGAATGATGAGTAGAAGGGCACAATGACCTCTTTTGATCTGGATGTGAACCCTTTTGTGATTAGGTGGGCCACATGGATGGATTTACTAACCACTTTGGCAATGTGATTATCAAAATAGAGATTACTATCTACTTGGGTCTCCAGAGCCCTTATTATGTCTTCTGTATTTAGGGGGACTACCACCTATGTTTTAGTTTGTGGGTACTCTGTTTTTTCCAAAGGGGATGACTATGCACTTTTTGGCATTTAGCTTGAGGCCATGATTTTGACACCAGGTATCCGTCTCAGTGAGACCCTTTTGGAGGATGTCTGTGTCAGCCAGAGAGTCAGTTATAGCTCCTAGTTTGCAGTCGTCTGCGAACTTGGTCAGCCATAGTCCTCCTGTGCTTGCCTGTACCTCTGAGAAGTATATGCCGAAGAGGACGGGTCCTGGGACTGAGCCCTTGGGAATGCCACTTGTGACCGGTTTAGAGTCGGACCTAGCACCAGCAACTCTCATCATGTGGGTTCTGTCCGTGAGCCAGTTGGCAACTCATCTTGTGATGTAGGGGTTTATGTTCAGCCTGGTGAGCTTGTCTATAATACCAGAATGGGGAATGGTGTTGAAGGCCTTTGTGAGGTCTAGGTTGGCTGTGTGTACCACCTTTCCCTCATCTATAGCCTTGGTAACTGTCTCAAAGAGATCCACCAGTTTCAGGAGGCATAATCTGCCCTTAACAAAGCCGAAATGGGTAGTGTCCAGTGTTTGGAGGTTCCCAGTATCTCTGTTAATGAGTTCCATGATGATGCACTCCATAGCCTTGCAGACCAAGCTAGTCAGGCTTACAGGGAGATAGTTCCCGGGGTCTGTTGTGGCTCCACCTTTGTGGAGCAGAATGACCGTTTCTGTGTGCCACTCTTTTGGTACGTAGATTGTAGAGAGGCTGAGTTTGAACAGTGTGTTTAGGTGAGGGGTTAGTTCGTCTTTGTGCTCATGTAGGACGCAGCCTGGGACACCGTCCGGTCCCACTGATGCTGTGTTTTTGGCTTTGGAGAGGGCTATTGTAACCTGTGTGTCTGTGATTTCAGGGGCTCTACATTCTTCTGGTATGGTTATGGGCCCTTTTGGGGGTGAGAGGTGGGTGATGTTTGCATGGAATCTGTCTGCCAGGATGTTGGAGATATCAGTTGGTTCAGTGTATTTTGTCCCATTCTGCACTAATTCTGAGCAGATCTGAGCATTGCCGCTTAGATTCTTGACATAGCTAAAGAATGCCTTGTGGTTGTCTTTGGAGTCCTTGGCAATTTTTCTTTAGAAGCTTGCCTTGGATGATTTTATGAGGGATCGTAGTTTCTTGCTGATACTGATCTGGGATGTCTTCCCTTCTTGGGATTTTACTCTTTTCTGTACTAGTTTCCTCCTTCTATTGTATAGCTTGTTTATGGCAGGGGTCCACCAGACTGGTTTCCTTTTCTTGGAGGAGTGAGTCTTGGTTTTGCTTGGGATAGCATGATCCATACATTCTTGTAGAGTAAAGGATTTTGCAGCTTGGACAGCGACATCCTTTAGCATGGGGGCTTTGAAACTTTCCACCTCGGTCTTAAGTAATGTGAAGTTTGCTTTTCAAAAATTTTTCACTGTGGTTTCCTTGTCCAGGGGTGGGGGTGGGGGGTTGTGGATATCCAAAGGGATTTGTTTATGGTCAGATTTAACAAGCTAGGGGTTGTCCTCTGGTGTGGAACACCGTCGCCCATGTTGGTAATGACCAAGTCTAATATGTTGTCCTCTCGTGGGAGTGTTGACCAGTTGATCCAGGGCATTTGAGTTTATAAATTCTAGGAAATGTTGGGCAAGGGAATTAGTACTTGAGTAGTTCTCCCAGTTAATGTTTGGGTAATTGAAATCACCAATATTAGGGTGTTTGGTAGGACCTTTATGTTTCTCACTATTTCCAGAAAAACAGAATGGGGGTCCTGGGACATGGTGGGTGATCTGTAGCAAGCTACAATTTGAATTGCAGTTTTTCCCATTGCTAGTTGCACTTGGATGATCTCTATAGCATCGTGCTGTGCCACTAACCTGGAAGTGTGGGTATCCTCGCTGAATATGGATACGCCCCCGCCTTTTGTATTTCGGTCCGGGTTCTGTGGCTGAAATGTATGATATGAGTTGTAGCCTGGTAGTGCTGGTGTGCTCTCTGGAGCCTTAAACCAGGTTTCTGTTACTGCAAATATATCAATTTTCTCCATACTGAGGAGTGCCTCGAGTGTGTGCATTTTGAGGTTTAGACTTCTGGCATTGAGTAGCATTACCCTCAGTTCTTTGTTACTTTTGCTATTTACAGCGGTGGGTTTGTCTTTTGAGCCTTGCCTAAAAAAGGCACTGTGGGGGTGGCAAAAGCCTTAGCCAGTATTCGAAAGCCTAAGGGTGACAGGTGCAAGCCGTCTCTAGCGAAGCAGCGTGGCTTGTCGAGCATGTTATCCCAGGTGGACAGACACTGGATCCCCTTTGAATGACACCAGAAACTTAGCCAATTATTGAAATTGATGATTTTTTCTTTATACCATGGTATCATTCTTGGTGAGGGCAGGATGCTACTCAGTGTCAGGGTCATACCGGCCTGGGCTATGTGATCAGAGAGCTCTTCCATGTCTCTTTTCATGTAGTCCAGGGAGGAATGGCTCACGTCATTCACACCAACATGGACAATGACAGAGTCGTATTTGTACTTATTTTGGAGTTACCTGAGTACTTGTGTTATGTGGTGGATCCTGGCACCTGACAGGCAGCTAACAGTAACCTTCTCCTTATTCAGTCTAGTGAGTGAGATATCAGTGTGCCTGACTATAGAGTCACTTATTACTAATATGTTGGGTATGTTATTTTGCCTTAAGGGTTGTGATTAAGTGGCACACTGGTTTTGTGAAGTATGTGTTTCATGGTTTGTGTTGGGGGTGGAGGTTGCTTGGATCTCTGCTTTGGAGGTCTCTCCTGCTTTTGCAGATTTTTATTTAGAGCCTTTGAGTATGTTTTTGTGTATATATGTGTGTTTTTTGCTGGTGCTGGTTTAATGGGTCTGTGTGAGACTGGTGGTGTGATGCAAGTATTTCCCTTCTCCTCTTGACTGTCTGATCCTGTCTTGGGTTGAGAGAGCTTAGCCTTCAATTTGGCTGTATAATTTTATCTTTCCCATGTATTAGTGTTTGGTGGTAGGAGGAGAGGGTTGTCTGTGTACATGAGGCAGTTGTATCATTGCCTCAAAATGCCCATATTCACCAGTTGGACTGGAGAGTACACCTGAAACTGCCCTCTGGACATGCCTGGATAGGTACAGTGAACTGTTTTACTGAATGGCTGGTGAGGTCGAATAGAGACCCTTGTCCTTCTGTAGAGTATAGGGGGGTCTAGTGCTAGGGTTTATAAGTGCTTGCTATGAGTTTTTAACAAGTGCCAGGCTGAGAAATGAATGGCTTGAGTACTTAAGTTGAAAGTTTGTCTAGTTCCAAGGGAAAAATTGAAAATGAGACTTTGTGGAGCTGGGAATAGTTATACCCTAGCTAACTGGCACTGCCCGGCGCTCAAAATGTGGCAAATGCATTTTTTATAGCAGGGAAATGAAAGAGGGAGAAATTAGCCCAAAATGGCCAATAAAATACTAATTTCTGGGCTGAAATTACTCCTCCAGGGACAGATAGGCTGCTCAAAGCTCCCCTCTCTCACAGGTGAACAGAGAATCTTCCTTCTAGCCAAGTCAGATATGGGCAAAGACTGTAACACAGCCCTGAATTCAGCACTAACCTGAAAATTGGACTATACTAGCTTAGAATGGTGGGTATTTTTTTTTTTGTTTTGTTTTTTGTTTTTCAGAAAATCAAGCAGATACAATCAAAAAACACTTTAAATGCACAGAAAAGGATACTTATTGTTATAGATCTCAGATCAGAGTTGTAGTCAATGCCCCTAGTAATAAAGTAGGAAGAAACACAAATACAGTAAAAGCAGATGAATAAAGTGCATTTTTTTGTTATATATAAAACAATAGAAAATGAACAAACTGATTTAACAAGTTACCCAATTAACCAGAAAAAGCTCAAAACTGAGCCCTGTTCCAGCAGTCTTCAATCAGACAAAAAAGGTGGCTTGGATCAGTGCTCAAGTTATACAAACAAATCTAGATTCAGCAGGCCTGAATCCAGTCTACGCTACAGCAACAAGGCGCACCAATTTCAGAAAGAAACAGAAATAAGCAGGCACAATAAGCCTGTGACCAGAACTTCCCAGCTCAGAAGGGCAGAATCCAGCCTCTCCTCCCACAAGGGTGCAGACCACAAACCTTCTTAATGTAGAATAACTGGCCTGAAGTCCAAGTGCTTAAACCAAAACTAATACACTTTTAGAATAGCAGACACTGAGCCTTCGGTCAGCAATTCCCAGCTTGGAAGGATGTAAACTACCTGTCCTGCCACAACAGTGCAGACCACAAACCTTCTTAATGTAAAACAACCGGTATGAAGCCCAAATGCTTAAACCAAAAGATGTAGAATAGCAGTTACAATTTAATCAGGCTACTACCAAGCAGCAATAAATGCAGCAGAATAAATAAAGCTGAGTACTTTTTAAGAAGAGGCAAAAGCAAAATAAAATAGGAGGAAACACAAATACAGTAAAAGCAGACGGATAAAGTGCATTTTTTGTTAATAAAGTGCAAGGAGAGAGGAAGGAAGAACCTAAGTAGGTTGGCCTTCTCAAATCTTCTCTCTGTATTAAATAGAGTGAACACTGACTCAGAATATAATCTCACTGCACTCGGTTAAGTGAGCAAATGAGATGGACCCAGGAGGAGTGTTCAAATACAGACTTACAGGAGGGGCTGGCAATTACAGAGCCACCAACACTAACACCAAGACAAGAACAGGGAGGATGTGTTGGGAACTAACTGCAGAGAGAAACACAGCACACTATTCAATGAAACAATTAGGTAACAGAAAAAATGAAATACAGTACTTTTAAAACTGTAAGTTTGTACTTAACAGAAGACTAAAATACAATACTGCAAGTTTGCTCTTAACTTCAGCTTTTAATGCAGGTGATTGTAGTAAACCAAGTCTCTCAGAAATTGAGCATAAAAATGCGTGTGTGTGTGTGTGTGTGTGTGTGTGCATGTATATCTATATTGTATGTGTATGTATGTATATGTATGTATGTCTGTGTATATATATATATATATATATATATATATATATATGTATATATAAATATATATATATATATATATATATATATATATATATATATATATGTGTGTGTGAGTACCTAGATATATATTTATATATATATGTATATATTATGTTAATATATATTTATCCTTGTATAGATATATATTTTTATATATATATATATATATATATATATATATATATATATATATATATGTGTGTGTATTTTATATATATGTGTATATATATATATATATATATATATATATATATATATATATATATATATATATATATATATATATATATATATAATATATATATGACTATTGATATATCTGTATATTTCTTGCTTGATATCTACACATTATATTATTTTATGAGATATATGTGCATATTCTATATGCGTAATTTCGTATGTATAGCTACATATATCTGATGTATACACTTTTCATATGCATCTATCACCATACACCTCTATATGTGTATATTTATATATTAAAAAAGTAGTAGTCCGCTTGCTTTTACCATAAAGGGTATCCTCCTGCTATACTCGTGTCACAAAAGCCAGATGTACATCACTCCAAGAAGCACTCCAGGAAGCAAAAAAGTCACTCAGTAAATAAAAACGAACGTTTAATAAAACACCAAGACCAGCATACCACACAAAAAAAGGATTGAGCGCGCTTTCATCTATTCCTTCTAGACTTCATCAGAATCCATAAACTGCAGAGTAAAGTGGTCTTAAATACATAATCACCTGATTAATTAATTAAATACAAATCAATTAAATAAATTGTCCAATTGTTGACTGTATTGTAGCTCGATATTATTTGTAACATAGTAATAATGGAAATATAAGCTTTGCACAGTGTATGAAGTAAAAACCAAATCTAAAAATATAATATATAGTAAATAAGAAAAAAATTATTTGTTTGCTTACACATGTATTTTCCTAACACAAAATATAATCATATTTGTCATCCATACATATTAATTGCTTAAAAAATTATGTACAAAATCCAATATACAAGATATATTCCTTATAATGTACTCTAAATATTGTCAAAAGTATGTACAATGTACTTATATATTATATAATAATATATAAAGTATATAATGTATAGTAATATATGTAAAAAAATCTATTTATTATTACACATGTATAAAAAATCTGTTTAATATTACACATGTATAAAAAATTTTTATATAAAAAAATGTAATATTAGGTCAATTTAGGGTTATTAGATAGTAATTTCAGGGCTGGTTTTATCGAAATATGATCGTTCATCCCCTACTTTTTTATTTATTCGTGACGAAGAGGAGTGGTGGCGTTTGGTGGTGTTCCAGGTTATATTTATATATTATAAACAAGCTGGTTCCACAGTGTTTGTTCCATAGTATTTTATGCCTGTATTGAATGATATATTTAAAAAAAAGCCTTCACTAGTACAGCTCTGATGGTGTAGTGGTACATTTCTCTGACTATGGTGTACAGGGTCCTGGGCAGGGTTGATTATTTTGTTGCTGGGCAGATCAAGGCTGTTGGATACAGAGTGATGAAGGCCCTTTTAAGCAGTTGTAAGTGGGTTTGTGCGGCGGTAAGCAATGCTAACTTTTGGTTAAATATGCTTACAGACAGCCTGAAAAGTGCTTAATCTGGGGAGGCATTGCTTAGTGCCACGCAAACAGGCTTAATCCTGCTTACTGCTGATTAAAAATGCTTATCACCATGCTAATTTCTTTAAAAGAAAACAAAAAAGGTGTGATAGGAAAGTGGTGAAAAAGGGGGCACAAAGAGGGAAAGACAATTGGGAAAGTAACTGGGGATGTGCAGGACAGGTGTAGGGAAGGTCCATAGCTGTCCATTTCTTCTACAGCAACAGCTGTGCATATGTGCTGAATTTGGAACTATATTTGGGCACTCAAATCACTGAGAGAGGAGTGAGGATGATAGTAATGTGTTGTGAAGCTAATTGGACCAGATTGCATGTGTCCAGTAGACACATGTGTGAAATGGACAGCTATGTATGGGGAGAAATTTTTCTTTTGGGAACAGATTGCCACCTTTTTTTTAAGGTGAGAGTAGGATGTTGGGGAAGGATAGTCGGTATATTTGGGGAGGTAGGTTGGGTAGGAAGACAGACAAGACAGCATACAGGAGTGGTATATGACACATGTGGGGGTTAAACACCTTGGACAGGGAGGGGTATTTGGAAATCGGAAGCACATGAGCTCCCAAATGAAAAAAATGGGACTGAGGTCCCCATGCATGGGCAGTCACAACTGCACCTTCACGGCCCCGAAGGTGACTGTGCCGGGGGTTGAGCAGAAGGGGCAGGCTGACCCTCTAATTGCACCACGGGGCCCTCAAGCTGGCATAGCAGATCTCGAAACTCCTTACTTAGCTCGCTACACACCAAACCCCAGACCTGGATTCAGGTTACAGGATCCTGTCTGCGCACACATCCCCCGAGGCGGTTCCTCCTGAAGATGGTACAGGACCAGCAGTCGAGGAGGTCCTGGGGTGAGTGCCAGATGTGCTGGGGCCCGGTGCCACGGCCAGATGAGGTGGGGGAGGTGGGTCCACTGGGACCAGCCTTCCCAAACGTGCTATAGTGTTACAGTTTTAGAATATATGTAAGTTAGTAATATTCAACACAATCCAGGATTATGAATCTCAAAAACCAAAAGGAGTAGGTAGAATGAAGGCGCAAACACAATTCTTTGGCACTTTCATCCAAGTTCGCTCCTTTGTTCTACTTACTGATTTTGTTTTTTGAGTTTCATTTTCTAGTTTGGTGTGTGTTTCTACATTTTTCGTTGTTTGTAATCCAGGATTAGTTATAACAGCATGCATAGATATAGCCATTAACCCAAAAGAACAGATATAGAATAGTTGCACAGCAAACAGAACACATGCATATATGGTACCACAGTGGCAATTACAACGGCATGCAGGTTACACTGATAGCAACAGGCCACGAATGATAGTATTTCAACATGGAACATTAATAGAAACACATTACAATACTTGTTGAACAATAGGACATATGTCCCAACAGTAGGTTTGGTGTAAACACTCCCATTGATTTGTGTGTTTAGATTATTGTTGCAGATATGGTGGGGGTTATATCCTTACAGTACTCACAACTTTAATCATCATTGCTCTAATCATTACTTTATTAAATATAAATATGCAATTTATAATGGAAATATGTGGTTTCACAGAATAAGTAAATGATTTGTATCTGAAAATTTGCCATATTATATGAGAGAAAGATAGCCTTTTTTAGTCATTTAAAGGAGAGCCTTTCACTTATCTTTACACATTGTCCTTTTTTACAGTCATTCAGAGGTAATCTGACATACTTAGAATTTACATGTTTTCACAAAGTACTATGGAAATGTAAAATTTTATTTTTGTTAAATGATGGAAGTCTTGGGAAGCTGTTTGCAATAGCATTATACAAGATACAAAAAATCAAGAAGAGCATAACAGAGAATGTTAAATAATATTCAACAGTAAAAGAGCTGAATATTACTCAACATTATCTACATAATATTAAACAGAATACAGTTGTAAGAAAGCAAATGTATAATATTATCAAATAAAGAAATGTGCTTTGAATTTTAGGAAAAGCATGTATTATGATATGATTTCATATAGAGGAACGCCATTCGTTGATTTTAATATGTACCATAGCAACAATATTTTAAAGAGATACACACACTAGAATTGTATTCTGTGTCTGTCATATGTCTATATACTCAATAACACACACACACACACACACACACACACACACACACACACACACACACACACACACACACACATACACACACACACACACACACCATTTGTGTTTTTCAGAATTTCGAAGGAATAAAAGATCACATCCAAAATACCTTGGTATGTAGTAGACCAGAGAATGCTGAAAGAAACTCACTTATAGGAGATGTAGCTGGTGTAGAAGAGACCACAGCCAAGACTCAGAATAAAAATCCAAACACTGTGATACACCTACACTAACCTTTGTGCTGCTCTCACGACAGCCCGAACATCTCTAATTCTAGTTTACCAGAAATATATTAGTAATTGCTTATCTTTGGTGTGCATCACACACACTTGGGAATGCTTGCAAGCACTCTTATAAAAAGTATATGTAAGGCTTATACTTGAAACTGCACTAGGCAAAGTTTAAACTTATACCTATTGCTTTCTATTCCTCACATCAATGTATTACACAACAGTTGTTACTCTCTATGCTCCATAAGTTATGTTTTCAGTATTTAATGCATTGCTTTCCCTATGTAAAAGTACAGGTCTATATTAGAACATCGAAGTTTCAAAACTTTGAATGTTCTAATATCGACCCCTATTCAACAAATGCTGAAAATATCGAAGCTACAGAAAACTGAATTTTTTGCTAGGGAAAGAATTTGGTTGTCCGTTTCTGTTGCTTTGCTATTTTCAGCATTGTGGTGGACAGTTAAGGGTTGGGTTCAGGTAAGTGTGTGATTGGGCGTGGGTTAGGTCAATTAGGGTTAGAGTGCAGGTTAGGTATGCGTGCGATTGTGTGGACGTGAGGGTTAGGGCGGGGTAGGTGAGTTAGGGTTAAGGCACCGGTGAGGTGAGTGTGTGATAGTGACGGACCTTAGGGTTAGGGTTTGGGTTAAGGTAAGTTGATAGTGGTGTATGTACAGTTTAGTGTAGGGTTAGATGTAAGATTTTAGGTGTATGTGTGTGGATTGCTGTTTGTTTGGTGTGCTTGTGTTGTGTTTGCATTTTGGAACAGCAAATTCTTTCCCTAGGAAAAAATTTGCTGTTCTGCATGTTCGATGTTGTAAGCATTTGCTGAATAAGGGTCGATATTAGAACAGTCGAAGTTTTGCAACTTCAGTGTTCTAATATAGACCTGTAAAAGTACACAATGGGATAACTTCAATCAAACAATGAGATAAATACAATAAAACTAGCACACTAACAAGAACAGACAAAAGAGACAGTAGTATTTCACAGTAAAAGAGGAATGACCACTGGAAGGCATAAGACCTCTAGATCAATCTGCATGTGCATGACAAACTAGTGTCAAGAGATGGCATGAAAAGGACCAAGGGCATTGATTTTCCATTTTTCTCAGATTGCATCATACGATTCCAGAAAATAGACTGAGCAGAATAAAACATGAGATCTCATGGAAGATGGCATTTTAGGCTACAATACTCATTTGTCACAGTTTGTATTCTTGTATATACTTACTGTAAAACTGCTGGTTTGCTTTTTAAGTGCTCTGCATTAGAATCTGTTTTAATTTTTTCTTATATACAGATGCACCTCAAATCATAACTGAATTGTAGTAATGATTAGAAATTACATTTAACAGTTGTGGGTCTATAGTTCCCAGCATTTCAGGCCATGAAATCAGATTTTTTTAAATAATCATAGTTGAGTGAAATAGAAAATGACTGAACAAAGACAACAAAGCTGCCTAATAAAAACCATATTGAGCAAAACCAAGAAGTATCTATGTAACAGTCTTTTGGATATAGTGGCTTTGATAAAAGCAGCACCACAGACAAAAACAAGGATTATATAATAATGTCTTTTGTTTTCTGTTTTTTTTTTTTTTTTTTTTTTTTTTTTTTGTAAATTCATAAAGACATTGGAAGTTAACTGACAGGAAGGAATGCTCATCGATTTTAATGACTGTGCTGTGTGCCTGCCAGATTCAAAGTCATTCTTAACCACTGGCTATCCTTAGTCTGCAAGTGTAACAGATGTGACTATTCACATTGTTTTAGGCTATTTAGCTGCAGGCAAAGATGAGTAGTACCATATACATAAACACAGTTCAGCAAGTCTATCTAATTGTACAAAAATGAAACAACTCCACATCACTGCCACCTTCCAAGTGCCCAACAACGGTGGGTCTGGCTTCAATAGCAATTTACATATTACTTGTACATGTGCTACATGTTTGAGATGCAAAGATAAATGACTGAATTGGTATTTGCATGGTATATAGTGTATGCAGAAAGAAGATAATTTATGCAAATGAATGAAAAGATACTGATGCGGTGTTCACTTATCTCACCAGACATCTGCACATCTAAGGATACATCATGGAGTCAGGTCTGCACTATGGCTTGATGTTGTAGCTGTGTGGCAGGCAATCAAGTAACATGCATTATATCCAGTCCAGATTGTTGCCAAACTGGGGAAACATGCTACTGAGAATCTGCCACTGCACTTGTTTTATGCTTAGCTAAACCTAACAGTCTCTATCAAAGTATCAGTGACTTCTCTTTGTGGACCGTGAACCCACAATTTGTACAACCCTGTGCAGTGTGCCTGCAATCTCTGTGCCTGGCACCAAGATAAGGGAAGCATCATCGGACATTTGAGTTTTAACATTAGAAGTGTATCCTGAAATTTGCATAGAGAAATACACAGCTGGATAATGTGCTACCCAAAGTAAAGCTGTGATAAAGTTGCATTCTAGTTGAGGTCAAAACAAATGTGAGTTATTCAGTTGTGAGTGATTACCAATAGTTGTTCTACTGGTCAAGTAAGAAGGCGGTGATGCTACAACTCACTGATCACAACCTGATGAGTTCAAATTGTTGAATGGTGTTTGTCATAGGAAATCGTTATCGGCGTTGTTTCCATTAAAGCACCAACAACTGGTTCAGTTTTCCAAATCCTTTTCTCCTTTGTTGTGTAACTATGGAGGAGATATGTATAAGTTAGGGGTATGAGATAGAGTTCCCATGATGGAGACTGAGGCAGGTAAACATAGCTCTAAAAAATATACAGGTTGTATTCATGTCATCCTCACTTCATTCAGATGTTTTTCTATGTTTCATACTTTCTTGGATGAGCTACACACCTAATATTTACTCCTGAGATGACCAAAAATGGTGAAAAGGATATATAGCACATAGAAATAGATGGGACATAGTTGAGTTAGGTTGTTTAGTTCTTTGGAGTGCATTTCCATATAACCAAATTGATTGAAAACATGTTTATTTTGACCAAACATGAAAATTAGCTAAATCAGTTGAGTCTAGGCAAATTGTCTGTGTTGACAGACATTTTTGACATTTTTTGATTTTTGACAATTCAGACAGAATTGACTGAGCAGGTTCTACCTCTAATTTATATAAACTGTTTTTGAAACTTAGCCTTACGTCTACACAATCAAATTCATAATCTATACAGTTATTTTAGAGTACTAAGCGTATGTGAAATACCATAACTGATTAAAGAATTGAAAAGTCCTGTTTGCATAGTAACATGGAAACTCCACTCAGGATAAATAAGCCATCTAAGCCATGCTATCTGTCAAGTGCAGTACAATGTAAGGCCATTAGAAAGTGATTAGAATACCAGTGTACAGATCATAAAGCCTAGTTTTGCTTTAAATGTGCTGAATGGTACGGTCTAGAGACTGTTATCCAACTAGAATGGTCCATTGGTTAACAGACACAATTTAAGCTAACTGATAACAGATTTTGATATAACTAATACACTGATTTTAAACAAACCACATCAGTAGCCCCATCACAATTTCTTTATTTTGTTAAATTAATATCAACCAAATGGGTGATTGCAGATATCTATGAAGTGGCTTCATGAAAGGAAGGTATCATTTTCAGCTCATCCTTGGAGTTGTGCTCAGACCAACCCTAACATCAGCCCCCACAATGTATTAAATATTGGTTTTACAAAATCAGTGCAATTTCCTATACCTTGAGTTCCCTCTCTTTCACATATAACCATCTATATAACCCTTATAAAATACATTAGCATGTACCACTCTCAGTATGTCAACCATTTTAAAGTCACTAATGAATACTAGGGATAAGACCTAGTTAAAATAGCTCACAAATCACTATATTCATGCTAGTGCAGAAAACTCTGAAACATTTGCAAAATATCTGTTAATCAAAGTAAGGAAATCTTTGAAAACAAACAAAACTGTGTGTCTTCAAATATTATGAAACAAAATAAAGAAACGTCAATACCAAAGAAGACACTCTGCTCTATCCCCTTTCACAAATGATTCTGGCAAAAAAAGATGCAGAGCTCATAAAGAGAAAAAAAAAAAAACAAGAATCCACAACGGAGTGGTTTCCAACTCTCACCTGTAAACTCTCCTTGTCAAAACATGGTGGTAAGCTACAATTACTTTTGCTAAACACATACAAGTACATATAAGGCTAAAAAAACCTCCTCTTAAAAAAGTGAGTTTTGTATCTAATGGAGCTCATTGCTTTCCACCAAAATGTTTCAGTTTAGTTGCATCGTTGCTACCCATAACTGTTACTCTATTTGTGAAGAGGAGTATGCTAGAAAACATAATATCAGCATTTTGGAAGGATGTTCATATCATACTCCTCCACCATTGCAGAATTTTAGTTGAGACTAGTGATAGCAGACCTATATCTATGTTTAACACTCTGGTAAATATCATATAATCTTAGGCAATTAGCACCTGAATGAATTCTTAGAATCAAATAAAGAAGTACATAGTCACGGCAGAGATTCAGAAAGGATTTCCTTGTCAGCAAAGCACCTTTTGGGTCAGAGTACATTGAGGAATGACCAAATAAACTGTCAGTTAATCTTTGTCTCATTTCATGACCTGCATTGGATTAGACACTATTCCTCATACAGATATTGTGGACGTGTTATTAACTCTAGGTGTATGCTATAGCAAATGAATGGTTCTGAACTTTAAGGGCAGAAAAAAATAAGGTTAAGTGGGCAAATGAGTGTTCAGGAAAATTAAATGGTGACAAAAATGTTTTGTAAGGTATCAGTCATAAAGTCATAAAGTCTCTATTATAAATCTTATTGACTTCTCTAGGTAACTAATTTAATCAGACACTGTCCAGCACAGCAATGACATGGGTTTGCTTTGTATGGTAGAGATTTACTCAGAGGTCCAGAAGATATTGTAGATAGGATTCAGTAATCTGACACATTGACTTTTTAACATGTATCTCCTATTGGATTTGTGGCAAGATGCATTAAAACAATTCTCTTCCATTTTGTTGATTTTAAGTGCCTTTGTTATCATTATTTTATTTTTTAATCTTTTATATTTGGTACTTTATTTTTCAGTATACTTTTTATGTTTTATTGTTTTGTTTTTCAGACATAAGCAACAGATTAGCAGTGTTATGGTGCAATTAAAATATACATAAATAACATTGATTTACCTGTTGGTCTTGAGTCAAGATTAACTCTTTAAGCGGTGTAAAACATTTCCTCCTTTATTTAAATCAACCAAATTTTTAGTGCTGGGAGACTGCCTTCACAAAGTTTTCAAATCCGTCTCCCCAAGTAGCAAAAACATACAGCTAATATATCATGTCTTATAAGTAACATGCATGTAGAATTCTGACGTTTCATATTAGTTAGTGAATAGGGTATATGCAGACCCTCATGCATCTCACTTACTGCTGCACATGAACACTTAACCATGTTTTAGTAACAATAATGTTAAAAAAAACACAAACCACCTGGCCTCACAACCTGTTTTTGTTTTCTGACCTTATATCTTTCAGTACCAGTACATGCTGTCTCCCCAGCATTCCTTATAACTACTCATCCCTGGCCTGGGGAGGTCAGAGCTCACATAAAACAAAATCTCTTTCACATGGTTTCTTTTCCTTCCCTCCTGAACATTCCAGAATCAGACACCATTGATCATAGTAACATCCATTAACCCCGTCAGCACGTTCTTCATCTTTAGTCATTTGTTAATGCACTTATAACTTGATATTAAAATGCAGTTGTCAAACTTAAGGTATCTGTGGTTTGCATATATACTACATATTGTTTTCAACATAAACTATTTATAAACATTTTATTTAACTAATTTGTGAAGAAACTGTAAGTTAATATGCATTTTGTGAAGAAGAAGAATCATATGAAATACATTTTTTTCTACAGTGTCTTCTTCTGCTAGTTTTACAAATCTGTTTTCTTCTGCTTATTTAAAAAGTAAAGTTGTATTTCTTTTTCAGTCTTAACTATACATTTCCTAATATTTACTTTATTTATATCAGAATTAATCCTAAGAAGCAGTGCTGTTTTCTCACCTGAATTTGAATTTGGTACCATTTCTAAGTAGTAGATTAAACTGCTACCCGGTCACTGACCACTGTCATGTTTCATACCTATTTATAGGTAATCTCCATGTCTCACTGTCACTGTTTAGTGCAGATGAATTCAGTTTCCTGATAGGCTGCAAGAAATTGTTGCTTTGGTTGCATGACCAGTAAGTTAGCATTGGGGCCTACTCTTTATTTTGAGAAACAAATTCAGGAGGCAGTGTTCTGCTGAAATAAATCAATGACAATACCTTTGTCCAAGGATTCTTGATGAGCATCTTATGAAATAATCTACTTTCCTTTTTTTAGTCTCAGTCAAGGCTACTTCTTTTAAGGAAGACAAACATTCTTCACAGGATGGCTGTGAGATTGATCTGCAGCCTTTAGTGATACTTTTCCTTGCCACTGCTAAAGTGGTCCAGAACAGGTAGAGAGATTCTTATTACCAACTTGCGATTACCATTTACATTAAATGGAACTAAAAACCTAGTTAAAGAAAAAGAATCAATCCATAAAGCGTTCATGAAATCTTATACGGAATTCCAAAAAGGTTTCTAAGAAGAATAGTCAACAAATATATGCATCCAATGTACATTACAAATCTTGGTACACCTCCGACATTTAATGGTGTAGTTTTTATTTATTTTGGCAAATTTATTTGGAGTTAAGAAAGGTCTGTATAAAAATTTCCAAGTAAATATATACCAATGTTGAGACCAAGATGTATTTTTAGTAGAATTTAATATTTTGGATTTCTGCCTTTGATTGAGTTGAGAGTTATGATCCAGTGTTATAGGTTTCCAAAATTTTTCATTTAAATTAGTGTTTTACTCTTATCAGAATTTTATATAATTTAGAAATAAGGTTTTCTACCTTACACTTGTTATATAATATATAATTGAACAATTGTATTAGTTTAGGGTATTACATGAATGTACAAGAAATACACATTTGAGTATACTCTTCCTAATAGGTTGGTCTCAGTACTTTAACTTCTTGGTTTGAAAACACGGAATTCATTGAATATGGCCTGAACTAAACACATGCAATGGCTTATACTTAAACTATGTAGGCAAAGATTTTTTAGGGTATAGGTTCTGTGTTATGGAGAACATTGTGTGTCTGATTGCAGAAAAATGCACTTTATAGTGGTATGAACTGTTGGGCTGAACAGTGATTGACTTGTGTTTTATATTTTTCTTCCATGATCAAGTCTGAGTATTTCTTTGTAAAGACAGAGTGATGGCATATTAAGTACAGTGGTACCCATGGTAGACTGCTGCTACTGCAAGGAGGGAGGGGGCTTGAAATATGATTTATTTATTCTGATCTCACTGTACAACTTAACAAAGGTAAAACATATCTTTGTGTGTGTGTGTGTGTGTGTGTGTGTGTGTGTGTGTGTGTGTGTGTGTGTGTGTGTGTGTGTGTGTGTGTGTGTGCGTGTGTGCAAGCATGTGTGTCTCTTCTTAAACTAATGCATAAATCATTACATCTATTTTGATGAGTAGTTATGGTGTTAAGGTACCTTCAGAATGTATCCATTGGCCAGAAATTGTTAATATTTAATCACATTAAGTACAGTCATTTACTGTTTATTGATTTATTTATTTTTGTATTTACATTATTTTCTCAGTAAAATGTGTTAATGTAGAAGAATTTCTGACATATGAGAGCCTCAGGTTGCAGCCATCACTTTAAATGCAGATAGCATGTTGACGTTTACTTTTATTTCTACTGGTAAATGTCCAGCTACTATTTGATTGGTTTATTTAATGACTATTCAGTTTCTGTCTATTATTCCCCAATAAGCCAGATATTAGAAGATGTTCATATAACTGTGCATGAATCACAAAAGTATATCATTCCTTAGTTTTTTAAAAACCTTTCTTGCATTTTTGTATTATTTTTCTGAGTACCTGTGACTTATAAGAAATTTTAGTACACCGACATTCAGACACTACCGAACTAAATAACATCATCTATGATATAATCTGGTACAATATCTGGAGTCTGAGATTCAAGAGTACTAGCGTGAGCCTAGGAAATAAGAAAATGTAAGTGCAATTCAGAAGTAACAGTGGATTGTGTGACCATCTCTGTACCACATTAAAACTGCTTTTTGGGGGAGATGTACCACCAACACCCATGATATTCATATATACAGACTCTGAGCAGAGTAGTAGCTAGGCAGTCTGGTATTCAGGGAAAGCTCTTATTTGGTACCATGTAGACCAAATAAAAAGAAAAAAATCATGCTGAGAACCAAAAGAAAGCTTCTCAGACTTTCAACCATACCTAAAAGAGCCAAAAACTGCCATTCATTCCCTCTCTGCATGAACTGTTCTAGAGTTTAGTGAACCAGAGTAATCTTTTGCAATGAAACCCCCAATACACAAATACCCACACACTAAATGTGCTTGCCACATACGCAGCCTCAG
>NC_056733.1:1928075959-1928160959 GCF_019279795.1 Protopterus annectens
TCGCTTGTCCTCTGAAAAAGGGCAAGAAAACATTAGCATCATTTAGATTTGTGCACCATCTGATATAGTCTACCATTTTAAACCAAAGGTTAAAAAGGAAACAGAGACAAACCATTCACTAAAGACTTAAAGAAATACCCAGTTAAGCTAGAGTCTTCACTGTGTAAGACCTTAAACCTCCTGTAGCAGAAGCCCCTGTGATACATACAAATGACCTTTTAAGGATATACCACTGTTTCAGCTATGGGGCTTCTGAAAGCCCATGATGTTTCAATTTTTAGTTTTTAAGTCTTTAAGGTATAGTCAGGTCGATAAAACCAAGCTCAACTAGCTGGACATATATATTGTTTTACCCTTGCTTTCAGCATGTCAGTGCAGCATAAGTGATGGGCTTAGCTAATCTTTGGAAAAGAAGAGCTGAGGAGCAAGCCCGCTGTTTGTAAACATTAATGTAGCTGCAAAATATCCCAAAAAAAATCCAAGCCAAAAGGTACACAGACAAATCATCATCCCCATGAACCTCCACTACAAGAAACTTAAAGTATTACATACTGAAGACTCTAGCTTAGCTAGATGATTCTTGGAATGTTAACTGAATGGTTTGTCTCCTTCCCTCGCTTATGATAGTCTTATGCTCTCTCCATGGTCATACTCCAGAGAAAACAGACAGAACTGGACAGAACAGGAGTAAAACTAAGATCTACTTACTTTGTTGAAGCACCTTCAGTCTCCATGCCCAGCTCCTAGCTGCACATGTCAGGTAAGTGTCTGCACAGACACATGTTGCATAATTAATACATTCTGTACCACATTCATACTCACCTGGTAACTTCCTTCCAGTGTCAATCTGATCACGGTCTAAATTTGTATCATACTTTGAGTCTCTACACCTGGCCATTCTGATAATACAGTCATTACACATTGCCACCTTCACATTCATTCTTTCTATGTGTGACATTCTTCACTCTCTATAGCTGACAGGATATTTTTCAGTAATTATCCTATTTCACTTTTCACTCTCTTTATTGTATCTTTTCTACACTATTGTACTGCATGCTTTTTTCCCTTTCATAAAATATGTTCAGAGAAAACACTTAGTGCCTGAACACCATGTCTTTTCCAATGAGCTTTGTCATGAGACAGGCGAACGTGTCTAATAAACAAAATATTTACTTAATACTTAACCTCCACTACCATCTTGTCCTATCTCCTCCTGTCTGCAACAAAATGGTCATCCTTAACATTTTTTTCTGCTTCCAACAAGAGTAACTCCTTGTTGTACAAATGTTTCAGCTTTCTGCCTCACTCTGTTTTACTTAATGGTTTAGTTGTCCATTCCTTTCCATAGATTCTAATTAACACATTTCTTTTTCTCAACATATTTCCTTCTATTTACTTGAAAAACATCAAGAACTTTATTCTTTCATTTTTTTTTGTTCTATAGACACACCAACAAACACTTTTGCCATACAAGCCATTAAATAACATTTTTTCAGCTGTCAGGGCCTAGTCATCTTTGGGTGGTATTCATAGTTACTTATGCAAATGCATTAGGCTATCTGCAATGTCCGTGAAAGAGTGCAGCTGAGTAATAATTCATAGAGGCCATTTACAACTATCCAAATGTATTAATAATGAGATTAAATAAGGAATAATATAGCTCAGCATATGCTAATGAAGTATTCTCTACACCATTTGCGATTCATAGTGAAATTTTCTCACTTGTTCGCTCTGTTTGCAGATATGTTATATAAAGGGAAGTCTTGTTAAATCTATTACAGATGCATTCCATGATAATGTTGCCACTTGATGCTAGTTTTACTATTTGCAGGTGTGAGTTGCTTATCATGGCTGGGACAAAAAAAAAAGGTTTCGCCCACTGCTCTCACTTTCCAAGAAAGTGAAAATATAAGCAAGGGATAACTCACTATAACTTTGACAATCAAAACATCCTTGATAGATACAGAGTGGACAGGGACATTATAAAGGTTTTGATGGGTGTGTTTGACCCCTTATGGTTATATATATATATGGACAACAAGGTATGTATAGTCCTCACTATACTTGCCTTACCTTCCAGTGACTTACTGGGGACAGACTGGGGATTTCACAGGCTTCTGCCTCTAGGATAACCTATTATTTCCTGGGTGTACTCTTCGCACATGTGGATCAGTACATGTATTTCCAAATGTCACCTCAAAATAGAGCCAGGATGATGCATGCCTTTCACGGGTGCCATATTTCCCATCAGGTACTTGGTGTGATAGACTGTACCAATGCTGTAATTAGAGCCTCTTCTGGTCCATAGGGTGAATGTTACCACAAAGGAAAGGGCTACAATTCCATTGATTAACAGGTAGTGTGCGATGCATGTGGGTGCATCACCAGCTTGTCTACCCTGCACCTGGCAGTGCATGTATTCCCATATCTGGCACAGTACCACTTCTTTCTGCATGGTAGGATGGCCTGTAACTGGTAAAATAATTGCTATTTTATATTGCATTTAAGTAGCTATTTTTTCAAAAATGTATTACTGAAAACCAAACATCTGGTTGCCCCCACCCTTCTCTCTCTCTCTCTCTCTCTATAAATATATATATATATATATATATATATATATATATATATATATGGGTCTACTGTTCTACATCGAAAGAACACTTCTTTGAAATAGAGCAGGAGACTCACACTTCAGCAAAAGTTCACTTCAACAAAAGTGCAATTTCATTGAAGTCTAGTTTCCTGGGTGACCCCAAAAAAAACCCCACTAAAACATGTTTTTGCAGGGGGAAATCCACCCTGCACCCCCCCATGCAGGGGGGGGGGTGCTGTGCCCCCCACACCCCCTACTTATATATACCAACTCCGAGATCGCACTACAACAGGGAAAATGGAATATTCCTATTCCACACTGTAGTTTGACTGCCGAAGTCAATATTCAAAGTTTCACTACTTCGAACAAGTGGACTCGGTGAAGTAGGTTCGAAGAAGTGAAACTCGAACATCTGCATGGATCCCATATATATATATATATATATATATATATATATATATATATATATATATATATACATATATATATATATATATATATATATTTTTATATATATATATATATTTATATATATATTTTTTTTTTTTTTTTTTTGTTCAGGTGGTGCTGGATATCCACTGGAGCCATGGTTCATGACACCAATGAGAAAGCCAAGTGGAGCTGCAGAGAAGACATATAACAAATCCCTATCCTAGACGTATATAGTAATTGACTGGGTCTTTGTCATCCTGAAGCACCGTTACTGGTGTTGGGATGTGCCTGGGGGTGCCCGTCAGTTTGACTCCGCTACTGAGTGCAGGATGTTTACTGCCTGCTGTATTCTGTATAACATGATCATGTGCCAGTCTGGTGGTGTAATCCATGCTATAACTGCAGCTCCCATTTCCAGATCAACTACAACTAATGATGACCAGGTGGCAGCAGTAGTATGTAATCTCATGCAGCAGACTTGTGCACAACATACAGCACCACAGGTAAAGAGGTGGCATCTGGTCCAGAACTATGAACCTTGACTTTCAGTTAGTGTTTCCTTTCTTGTAAAAAAACACATGCAGTGATATTTGTGCCCTATGCTGTTTAGTGCATTGTCTGCTGTCACTGTTCATCTAACATTCTTTCATTTTAAAAGATTTTTTGTTCGAGTAGTTACCCATATCATTGTTAAAGTTATGCCTGAGTGCTCACTGGCTCCTGTTCAGTGATGTTGTAAGGCATCATATAAATAAAAAAATCACACTTTTCTCTGCTTTGATGAATAAATTCTGCTGCAGTGTTTTACTTAATTATAGAATTACTGAATGTCAACATTTCAATATTTCATGAATTAATGCATTGCAATTGAAATGTCCTCAACATTTTAATACTTCATGAGTTAATTCATTCCAACTGCATGTAAATGTAGCATACTATTTTTGTATTATATTTATGCAATTTCTTCTCAATCTCGGTTTGCTGCAGTACAGCATATCAAATAGTTTTTATGTTGTTATACACAATAATGTGACTTCAGCTGCATAAAAATGATGTCATCTGTGCAGTGTTGAGGGTGAAGTGCCAACAGTGTATATTTACATGGCAGGATGCTCATTTTAATCTGCAATTCTCTTGTCATATTTATCCTGAACATTTTTCAGTATTAATACTTTTATGCTGTAGGTAACTGCCACATATAAAAATGGTACTTTATATAGCATTGTTTTTTCTTGCTTTCCTCAAAAGTAGTAGGTTTACAGAGATGAATCACATACATTTGCAAAGCTGTTTCAATCATCCTTCTCAAAATATCTCTTCTTTTTTTTACCTAATTCCCTTTCAAGTTAAATATTCAACTGTGTATTTGAAGATGAGCATGTAAAGCTACAGAATTGTCAGACATACTTGACAGTAATTCAGGATTAAGTGAGTCATACAAAGATAAATGAGTCATATAAATATCCTAAAGATAGCCTAGGTGATTTTTGCAAGTTATTCTGAAGAGGGGCTACCATGAGAACTGTAAGGTGAGTTGGTTCGACGGTGTGGCTTACATGATGTAGGTGATCCTGCAGACACTAATCTGACAGAACCATGTGATTGTGATTGTGACCTTGAATTTGAGGTTCTGCTAGGTGTACATGAACACTGTCAAGGCCTGTATGAAATCTGTACTGCTTGTTTACCTTGACTTCTTACATTACTTTCCTGAGAAGCAATGCCATTATCATGTAAACCCCCCCCCCCCCACATGCCCAGACAGTGCCCATTACTGCTCCCCTTGCAAGTGTGACTCCTGCTTCAGTCTGGTATGTCCTCACCAGTGTGGAAGTGGCCACTGATGCTTGGTGTACTACCATACTGCACATCAGTATGACCATGGTATTATCCCTACTCTGTGCCATTTTCAAGTAGTGATGGATATCCTTATGCATACCATGAAGGACTCTGACCATATTAAGCTGATTCTCTTTGGTAGTGCTCTGAGCCCTAACAAAGTCCAGCACATTTCCTGTTGGGCAGCCAATGATTTACATGTTTCCTGGGGAGATGTAACACATTCCTGCTCCTGGCTCCCCTTTGTAAAGGAGTGTCTGTGGAAAATGTTAACTCTGAAGGTCTGGCATCAACCTGAAAGTGTTCCTCTTGGAGATACTAGTGTTAATGTTCGTGGTTATTTCTCCTGTGCAGTGCTGAGTGTGATGTCATCATGTGCATGATGTTGTAATGCACCATCACTTCCTATGGCATTGCTAACATATTGTGGAGTCTGACATCCTGATGTTAAACTTGGGGACTGCCTGCTACTCTGCTCAGGTGATCTCATAAATTTAACTATGTTATCATCATCAGCAGCAGCAACATTCATTTCCTACCTCACATCATCCAAATGTATTGATATAGTGGAATTATTTGTCTCTGGTATTGATCCTGTAAAAAATGGTTTAGAAACATTACAAATAATGAAATGACATATACTGCTATATGCTTATAAAGTGGTGAGTGGGACACATCCCATGAACACTTCCTTCACTGCCATTCTCTGCAGATGTACAAGGTCCACCTATTAACTAATTGCCATGTGATTAATGTGATCATTCCTTGTCAGCATTCAATTCTCTATATAAATATATGTTACTGTATTAACACAAACCTTCATGAGCAGACGAGTGTTGCTGCTGCAGACATTAGTAATATCCACCAGCGTCCACACTACCTCTAGTTATTCCAGTGCCAATATCTTCTGTGTCATAGTCATCCTCATAGATGGAGAGAAGGTATTTCTTCTCATCTGATGTTAACTGAATAATTGTCATAACCCCCCACCATAGTGGTACAGGAAATTACATTCTGCCTAGCCTTGCTTCTAGCACATACTGCCATATCATTTGCCTTCTTCTTTCACTGTGCTAATGCTCATATTTTGCCAACCTCTGTATTAATGTTAAGAAGTACTTGATTCCATGTCTTGGTCCTCCTGACTTGTTTGGGCCCCCATTAACCCAATAGAGGTTTCCCATACATCCTAATGTCTGCCATGTGGACATGATTTTCCTCATGGATGTATTTATCCTTTCTCTGCTTCAATCTCTTACTTTCCATCATTACTATATGTTAAAAATGGCCCACAGTTACACAGTGGAAAGTTTTTGATGTATTCAGCTTTTAAACTACAAAACATTGGTCACACACACCTGCCATCCTTAAAAATGTTGTTAGCTAACACTAACCACATAATTATATACAGACATCTAAATCTAGCCAAGTAAAATTGATATATATATATATATATATATATATATATATATATATATAAAAAAAAAAACTTACAATGCATTTATATATTACTTGCAGTGCATTTAGGTCAGCAATCAGTTTTATGACAAAATGCTTCCTTCCCCACAATTGTTCTTTGTTCTGTAGTCATAATTCCAACACTTTTTATTCATCACTGTCACTCAGAAATCTCCCAGTAAGCATATATGCATGTTTATATGCTCACCACTGCAGCACAATTAAATGACTGCATTTATACATTGTATGCACAGTCAGTAAACAATACCAATGTAATGATTATTTTCAATGCTTCTGTACTGAAATCCCATTTCTAAGTTTCACAAAATTCCATCAATCATTCATTGCCATCATAATATGTTTAGAATATACAGAAAAGAAAAATTTCTTAACTTTGTCACAAATTCCACTTATTTTTTGTTTCTTATTAAATTCATTTTTTTTTTAAATATTTTCTTACTTTTAAAAGTCTGCAGACTGCAGCATCCTAAACCTTTTGCTGTTTACCTCAAGTATTAGAAAGTTAATATAGTGATGCTCAACTTCTCTGTGTAAATTCAGGACCATTTACATGTGTTTTATGCAAGTGAGGCTTGTTTTCATTTATGTCTATGAACTGTTATAATACACAAATCTGTACAGTAATGTATAGATATACATTAGTTTTAGATGATCATGAATGCATGTCCAGACAGACACGAAAATGCTGCAGACATCTCCGAAGTTCAAAGTACCGCTCAGTAGCCCTAAGCTTGCTGTGTTAAAGAGTGAATTTCTCTGTAGTTAAAAAACAAAATGGAGTCATCTGAATGACAGTTAACACCAGTGTGAATTGTAACTGTCAGTCTAAGATCATCTGTCATACCTTAGCACGAGACAACTTTGTCTGAAAAGATTTGAAGCCTGCGTAAACTAAAGCACTACTGATGATTGATTCCCTGCTGGGTGAGAAACCCTATATTTTTTGTCTGTGATCTTTTAGAGCTGCTTTCTGTTACCTGCTGTATTTTTTCTATTTTATGAAATCTGCTTGGCCTGGTGGTTTTGTTCTACATGTGAGCTGGACAAAAAATATCTAGGTTGCTCATGTCACATGTTTATTCATTGGTTAAATTGCCTCTTGAGTGATGCTTAAATAATCAGTGAAATTCTGGGTCTTTGTCTTTATCTGAAAAGATTGAAAGCCTGCATAAACTAAAGAACTGCTGCTGATTCCCTACTGTGTTTCCCACCCAGGCCTACTGTTTGATGATTTGCTTTTTAAACCTGGTGACTTTAAGCTGCCCACCCCTACTCTAAATTGAGCTTAATAAGCTCCTCCCTTTCTACACCGCTGTTGATATCCTTTATTATTTATTTGCCTTTCCTTGAGCTAATACTCAAAAAGGGCATTTTGCCACCCATTGTCTACCCTACTTGATCTAGGTAGCTGTTGGATAATGTAGTATATTTTTACACTCTAGCAAACAATTGTTTTTACAGAAAATAGGTCAGTGGATTTTTCCATCTAGTGTACTGGGAGGTAGCCTAGTCTGTTGATGTTGAGGAAACATTTGAGATTTCTGAATGCAGTTTTATTGGCTGGATGGTTTATCTTGTTTTTTAGTGTCTTTATAAATTCTGTACAATTGAATGGCTCTTGGCTCATTTATTTAAAGTGAAGTACTTGTACTGAATAACTATACTTTTATAAGCTGTTTAAAGTACACTGCTGTATTTATATCTTTAAGTTTGTTTGTGTTAGCATTTCACTCAGGAAACTCCTTTACTGTACTCTTACATTAGGAGGACTAGGAGTGTTCATCTGGTGGCAGTAGGTGTTTACCTGGTCTAAGTGAGCTGGGAAACACATGAAAGGGCTCAAAGTATGTTTCTGCACTCCTCTGCACTTGATCTGCACCATTGTGATACTTACATAGCATAGACTAGATTCAGACCTGCTGAATCTAACATTTATTGCTATACTTTAGCACTAAACCAGTCATCTTACATCTGCAACTGTTTTTTCTACTCTTTGAAATCCTACTACTTCTGTATTTTATAGAATAGGCTAGATTGAGATCTGCTGAATCTAGGCTGTTTGGAATTATTTGAGCACTAACACCAGCCACCCTACATTAAGAAGGGCCTCCTCTACTCTTGTTGTAGAAATGTGTAACCCAGAACTCATCTGAGTTGGGGATTATTGGAATAAGGTTCTGTGTTTGGCTCTCCCATTGGCTAGTTTGTGTTAAAACTGTTTAACTTCACTTGTATTTAAGCACTACATTTGTGTGTAGCTGCACACCATGCAACAGGGCTCAGAGTTGCTGTGTATAGACACAAATACTTAGAAACAAGAATTTTCCCTTGGTATCTGCTAGGGAACCCTCCTTAGCTCCATAGCCTCTGTGTGCACAACTCAGTTGCACATTGTTACCAATCAAGCAACTCAGTTGTGCATACTAAGGTGTTGATGCAGTCTTCCATCATTAGCATTCCACTGAATAGCCACCCTTGTTAGTCGTACAAGGAAATCCTAGTCCATTTTGCCCATCCCCACTAGTCATTACAGTATATATCTGCATAATGGATGGACAGTTTCCCACCATTTCTCAGAACAGCCTGATTGACATGGGCATCCTGAGGCATTGCTGCAATTGTTTTATGTATACTGACAATCACTTACTCTTAAAGCAAACAAATACTGTATGTGAGAGATGTAATTATACCATGAAATTAGAACCAGTCCTCTTACATTACAACAAAGAAGACATACAACAGGTTGTCACCACACACAACTTCCCTCTCACACAAGAGAAGGTCAAGACACATAAACCCACATACTCGGAGGTATTCACTAACAGCCTATCAAAAGACCACAGACCTTGCAAGAGTAAACTACATACACACACTGGTACATGAACAGAATCCAGCACCACACATAACAGTGTCTTAACAATTAAGACATAAGGCAAAACACCTCGAAACCAAATGTTCTGGTTATAGGAGATTCAGTAGTGAGACACACAGATGTCCCCCTCACCAGGTTGAACAAGAAAAAGGTCACAGTCAGCTGCCTGTCAGGTGCCAGGATCTGTTAAATTATGCAGGTACTCAGATTGCTCAGCAACAATTACTGTTATAACTCTGTCATAGTACTTGTTGGTGTGAATGATTTGAGATGTACCTCTCTGTACTATATGAAGAGAGTTATGACCAAACACTCAGATTATGTGTCCCAGGAAGGTATATCCCTAGCAGCATTCTACCTTCCCTCAGGATGATGCCACAATACAGACAAAAATGATTGATTTCAATAATTGGCTTAGCTTCTGGTGTCATTCCAGGGGAATCCAGTATCTTTCTACCTGAGAAAACATGGTCGACAGCCAACACTGCTTTTTCAGAGACGACCTTCACCTGTCTCCTCAAGGCTATTGGATACTGGCAAAGACCCTTGACTTCCTGCAGTGCCTTTTTGGACAATGCCCAAACAACAAAACTTCTGACATAAAGAAATCTACTAAAGCCAGACTCAAAGTCATGCCGCTTAATGCTAGAAGCTTAAACAGTAAACTGCACTCCCTGGAATCACTCCTCACTTTAGAAGATGATGACATTTGTTCAGTCACAGAAACTTGGTTCAAGGTGGCTGAGAGCACTCTGGATTTACAAGGCTACAATGCCCTTCACACATTTAGACCCCAAAACAAGCATGAAAGAACCAAAGGTGGAGGTGTATCCATCTTCATTAAATCCAAATACACCAGGAGACTGATGAAACAATATGAGTCTTTTGAGCTACCCCAGGTCCAAGTAACTATAGGAAAAATACCTTTCCACATCATTGCAAGCTACAGGTCCCCCACCATGAAACAGGAGAAGCACACCGCCTACCTGGAGTTGCTAAAGTTGCTCAGCATACACCCAAATACCTTGGTCATGGGAAATTTCAACTATCCTTCCATAAACTGGGTGACTTACACGAGCACAAATACCAGGACTTTGTTAATTCAAATGCCCTTGAACAGTTGGTCTGCACCCCCACAATGGGGTCAAATGGCCTGGGCCTAGTGCTCACCAACATGGTTGGTCACAGTCATGGTAGGTCATTACACTACCCCCTGTATGTTGCCCTCCCTGGTAACATCAGCCAATAAATCTGTCTTGTTTGAAGTAGGGATCAAACCTGACACCCTCACAGGAGTAAAAAAAAAACTGAAAAATTTCTCTGAAGCAAACTGTTGCCTACTAAGCAGTGGTATAAACAGTTTCAAATCCCCTGTCACCATAGACAACAATGAATGCTATGCAAAGGAATACACAATTGCCCTATATAGCTACTTAAACAAATGTATTGACTCAGCTGTACCTAACAGGAACAAAACCAAGTCTTCCCAAAAAAACAACCCTGGTGGACTGTAATTATAAATAAGTTGTACAACAAAAGAAAGAAACTGTTATCTAAGAACAGGAGAGAACTAACTTAACAGAGGAAGAATACCATCCACAGATTGAATGAACAAATCAGATATCTGTTAAGCCTTCTAAGGCTAGTTACAAGTCTAAATTAGCATCCCTAGCTAGAAACAATCAATGCATTCTTTAGCAATGTCATAAACCTAACAGGGAATGCCCAACTGTATGCCAAACTTAAAGTGGATGGTACCACTAGCAGTGAACCTGAGGAAATTGCCAACCTGTAAGCTGAAATATTTGGCAATAAATTCACCCCTTGTCCCCACCTAACATACCCCAAAGTATTCCTGACACCAGTCCTCTACTGAATATCTCAAAAGAACAGGTCATATAAGCACTCTCCAGGGCCAAAAACACAACTTTTATGAGATCAGATAATATCCCAGGCTGCTTACTAAACAATCCAAAACAAGACCTAGTAGAACCACTCAGCCCTCTTTTTAACCATAGTGTGAGAAATGGCTTTGTCCCAGCAGAGTTTAGAACATCAACAGTAATCCCCTTGCACAAAGGGGTCCATCAACTGACCCTGGAAACTATCAACCCATAAGCCTAACCAGTCTTATCTGCAAGCCCATGGAAAGAATTATCATGGACCTTATCCACAAGGACATAGGTAACCGTCATACTCTTGACCCAACCCACTTTGGCTTCATCAAGGATAGATCTCACCTACTAAACCTTGTGGACTTCTTTGATAATGTCACCAAAGGCCTGGATAAGGTCAAAACAGTACATACCACCTATTTTGATTTAGCCAAGGCTTTGAGACAATTCCCCATTCAGATATCATAGAGAAACTCTCCCAGCTGGGGATTAACCCATACATAACTAGATAGGTAACCAACTGGCTCACTGATAGAATGTACACAGTCAGAGTTGGGGAGTCCACCTCCACCTGTAGACCAGTTACCAGTGGGGTACTACAAGGATCTGTGCTGGACCCTCTACTGTTTGGAATCTATTTCTCTGAAATCCAGGCAAAGGTAGATGGCCTGTGGCTCACCAAGTTTGCAGATGACTGTAAACTGGGCACAATCATAGAGTCCCCCAATGATGTTAACATATTTCAGAATGGGCTGATGCAGACAAATGATTGGTGCCAAACTCAAACACAAAAAATGCCTCATTTTTTCCCATTAGCAAAGAAGTATCCCCTGCTAATTATGATATAAATAGCACCCCTTTCAGCTCAAATTGAGTGGTGTGAGACTTGGGAACACAGGTTGATAGCAATCTAAATTTTGATCACCATGTGTCCATACTGGTAAGAGAAGCATTTTACATTGTGCATCTCATAAGTGAGGGCAACTCACTGAGGTCTAAGGATGTTATAACTCCACTGTACTCAACCCTCATCAGACCATTAAAGGAGTACAATGCTCTATTCTACATGTACATAACCAAACACCTGTAGCAACTGGAGACACCTCAGCGGTTTCTCACCAAGAAAATACAGGACCTCCAAACCATGACTTACTTGGATAGACTGAAAGCCCTGTCACTATAATCTGTATCATATAGGCTTCTGACAAGTGATTTGTGCTTGGCCTACAGGGCAGACTTTGACCCTGCCCTGATACATATGCTTCACATCTGCAAGTCAAATGGCACAAGAGTCACTCACACTCTAAGAATCTTAACCTAGCCTGTGACATTAATAGAACATGCTGGAGAGACAGATATATCTCCCAGAGATTGCTGCTATTCTGGAATAATCTTCCAATTCACATGAAGCAGAGCTCCTCACTGACCCTATTCAAGTGCAACATGGACAAATGGATGAGAGACCTCAATTTACCCTTGGGGTGGCATCCATGTCCCTCATGGACAAGGGTATTTGGTGTCTATCATAGAAGTGCTCTGCGAGTTACGTTCATCTAACCAAAGACAATGGAGGTGACTCTGGATTAGCATGGCTAGACTTATAAGTGCTGTAAGGCTGCTAGCCTAGTAACCCTCTATGAACCTATGAACCTATAAGTTTACACATCCAGTAAAAAACACATACAGTAATATTTAATCCCTCCAAAAAAAGGTAAAACATATAACTGCAGCTGTACTACATGAAGCATATAACTGGTATTTAGATGTAATACTCCAGAAAATGCACGTTATGACCAGCAGCAGTAGAAAATGTGAATCATATACCTAAAAATTATTCAGTATATTTCAGTTTTTATCCAGTGTATAAGTGAAAGGTGACTGGTTTCTTTTATGAAAACAATATATGCGACAAAGCATTTTTGGTTAAACCAAACTTGCAAATATTATCAATTCCTGGTGTAATGTCTGTGTTAGTTAACTTGGCTTGGTTAAGATGATGTCACACCCCATAGAGAGTGGCTCTGAACCTGATAAAATACAGGCCTGGTCATACTTTCTTCATTCTATTTCTAGTACTTCATGACATGGCATCATCTGTGAAAGCACACGGCCACGCTCCAAGCTAATCCATCTAACAGACCATTATCATACTCTGTCTTCTCAATGATTCATGTCTGGATAAGATCTGAGCATGTACACACAGCACTGCCTGTAAGAAAATATATTATATGGCAGGAAATAGGTGATCACCTGTCAACTTGAAAGGTATTACCCACTCTGGATACCATTACAATAATTTGAAGATGTATAGGGCTAACCAGCTGGCAAAGTAGGGAGGGCAGGTAGGGGAGAAAAGACCAGAGTTCTATAGTACAAACAAAACTTTGCTTCTTAATGTTCGCTATTTTATTAGGTCATACTAAGAATAAAAATAAATGTAACAGCTTTGAATATATAAAGGTATTTCCTGAAAAAGATATGTTTAACTTCAAATATTATCTGTAATGCTGCTATGAAAATGCAGAGGAAATCATAAATGTGCATACACATACATGCATTTTTTGAAGAAAAGATATGGGTTATGTGTTAACATAAATTTCTTAATAAATGCCACAGGTGACATATGTTTACTAAAATAATATGCTGAGTATGTGGCTCTGCAAATCAAAGAGATAATACATGTACTACATTGCACAAAGTAGTTGTTCAATTTTATAAAGACTAAAAAAAACACTTGCAGTTTTTACATTTCATTTTAATGTATTACTTTTGCATAAACTGACTTACTACTAAGATTACATAAAGGCAGTTTTGTGTAGCGCCCCTCCTCCAAAAAAAAAAAAAAATGTGCCTAACACAGTTTTTTGTTCAAAAATATTGCGACTGCAGGGACAACATGGCTGAAGTCAGACACCATATCCTAGTCAAAGTGTAGGTAAGGGGAGGGGTGGGGATTGCTGTGCCAAGTTAATGACCTGGAAAAATTTGACTGTGAAATGAGTACCTGTTTTTGTTCTGCATTACCTATCAAGTTAGATATATTTGTACAGCAAAGAAAATACAGACTTCAATGAACTGATGCATTTCTCAGTTCCTGAATAATTTCTACTTGAACACAGAGTTACATGCACAATACAGTATTTTGAAAAGAACATTCCACCCACCTTGCATACATTTATTTTTCTCTTCCATGATAATGAATATTGACACACTATTATAGGATTGTATACAGTAGCTTTGCTGCGCATATGTAAATGAAAAAAAAAAACAAGTACTGCAATTAATGTATTGACTGGTGTGTGTGTGTGTGTGTGTGTGTGTGTGTGTGTGTATACACACACACACACACACACACACACACACACACACACACACACACACACACACACACACACACACACACACACACACACACACACAATTGAAACAGCTGAACAGAATTATCTGGTATCTTCTATTTATATCGGAGAAATAAGTAAGGTACAATGGCTTAGTCAGAAAGATGAGTAGCCAGGCTGTTTGAATCCTCTGATACGTATGAGTAAAGTCCTATTGTTTAAGTAATTTTGTTACTGTATATCTATAGATAGCTAGCTAGATAGATACTGTATAAATAAATCTATCTAGCTATATATATATATATATATATATATATATATATATATATATATATATATATATACGTATATAGATAGCTATAGATATAGAATCATTACAGGTGTGCATTATTCTGTCTTATAGTTTTATGAAATGTGCATAAAAAAGTGTACATCAGTTAGCTTAAAGAAATGATTGCGTTAGTACAAACAAGGGAGACACATATGACAGTGTATAACTGTTGCACTCTATTTGAAAACTATTTTCTTTAGTAGTTATTAGGAAATATTTCACAGCATTGTAGATGAAAGAACTACAGCGAAACTATTATGCTTCAGGTAAATGTGACAGATATGTCAATATAAACATCATTGTTCTGAGTTTGATTATTTTTTAGTATTCGGAAAGAGTGCTTGTAGTACTGTATTGAGGATCAGACAAAGAAACATTACAGAACTTTAAAAGAACACACTGCCATTCCAAGTACTCACAAGCACTTCCCATATGAAGTCATGTACGTATGCCTAAACACTGCTCACATCCTTCGTACCAAGTATACTAGCATTTCCCAAACAAGTACTTTCATTATATGCATAAGCACTTTCTGTATACAAGTTTTACTTCAAAAAGATTTAATTATAATGTAAAATTGTTAGAAGAAATGAAATGATCTGTAACATGATGTGTTGGTTTATTGTATATTTTCACAGTTTGTCATAAGCAAGTTAAAAAACAACAAACACGACCACATTCTTCCACCCATTGCATCTGTTATCCTTAGTTTAATGTTTTAGTAAACAGCAATTGAAGCACACTCGCTGAAGATATTGCTGGTAGAACACACAATATTTCACAAAAAAGCCAGAGATACCAACTTAGAAAGGATGTAAAACAAGAAAAGAGAGACAGATTACAAAGGAACTCGCAAATGTGTTTTTTGTAGTCATTGTGAAGAGATAAATACCAGTAATATATTTATCTATCCAGTAACAAAGTGAGTGTACAGATTTCAAGGTGTTGCAAATTGCAACAGTACGAATGTAATTTACATTGCTACCTGCACACAGTGTCCTTCTACATAGGCAAGGCAAACAGGATGCTAAAGGAAAGAATATTTAAACATTTATCAGATGTGAAGAATAAGGTGCAAACTAATGCATTATATATGCATCTCTTAAAATGCTGATCTCTCGTATAAGTTTATGGTGCTGTCTGCAATTAGAGAGACTCCTTGAGGAGGAGACTTTGTCAATAGGACAGAAGCGGAAGAAGCGCACTGGATCATGAATATAAGAGCGCACTGTCCTCCTGGGCTGAATGGGAATGTTCCAATCAAGCCCTTTCTAAAGGAAAGAAGGATTAGCAGCAAGTTTTAATGCTATGGATCATGCTTGAAAGGAAAGATTCTATTAGATGTATGATGTTTTTTAAACTGTGTTCCTTGACTTTTAAAATATATGGATCTGAAGAAGGATAATTTTGCCGAAAGCACTTGTCCGTTTGTGTTGAGTGGTTTTATAGTGCATAGAGCACACAAATAAAGATTTTACTGCTTTTACTTTTGTTTTACATCCTTTCTACGTTGGTATTTCTGTCTTTTGTGAAATAGTTTAATGTTTCGTCATCTGTGGCCCCACATTTTGACATTGTGCATTAGGTCAGCTGAGTGCTAGTCCCCAGCTCTTTATTCTGTTACTACGATAATTCAATGTACTATTCCCCAATTTGTTTCTTGTGACCATGATACTGTTCGGCTACAAATATGATTTCTTTTCATGAAATGTCACTGTCCTGCCCTCCCTTGCATATTTGCTGTACTTCCTGGATAATGTAAACTCTGCTGTAATAGTATCATATTCTTTTTCATTCATTACTCAAGTCTTTTTTCCCTTTAATGGGTAAACCTTTGAAATGTCAGGACCAGTTAGAGGGAGTCCTGAAACATGGATACTGGATGGCCAAAAAAACAAAAAACAAAAAATGATTTACAAACACTAAGTTTGAGATGACTATTTCCCTTTAAGATTTTCTCTTTTCCTGGATTTTCAGTCTTTTTTGTCTGTTGGCACTTGGCATTACAAATGCTGCCATTTCAAAAGGGAGCCCCTGTAATAGCTATTTCATTAGCTAGTTCAGCATGGTGACAGATAACATCATTTCCAACCTTTATAGGATTTTCTGTGACTACATTTATGCATCTCTCCATCACACTTTTAAATCCTCATCATAACAGTGCTAGTAATAAATGTGCCATCTCTTTTGCATCTTCTTGCTCCATCATCCATACTTAAAGGCAGCATAGCTGTTATAAGCCTTCTATATTCATGCATCTATGTGTACCTCATTTTTATTATAATATTGGGTATCTTTCACAAATTGATTATCTTGTCCCACACAATTCCTGCAGTATCCTTGGAATTACATCCCTGTAGTATTCTCTCTGCTACATTTTATCAGCCTACATGATTTAACCCAGATCACAACCTTCAGCAGCACACCCATGTGCAGGTCTGGACAACATGGATATGCAATTTCCAAATGTTTTCATAGCCAGTTGGTAGATATGTGCATCCTGAGACAATGTAGCAATTGTCTCATGTTCACAGACAATCATGTAATCCTTAAATAAACAAACACAGTATGCAAGAGACACACATACACAATATGAATGGAGGCAAAAATCTTGCATACAAGCAAGGTTGTCAAAAACACACACTACATCCACTACGTTATGCTGAGACACTAGAAAGTAATCTTCCCAAACCTCAAAGAAATTCTAAGCCTTTAAACTTGAATGCCTATCTTCAGCAATCTGTAAAACACTCACCAAAAACTATAACAAACATCACACATGCACCTAAACCCAGAGCAGCTCCACAGGAAAAGCCATAAGACAAGCAAACACATTACCCAGGACTCTTGCCGTAGGGGATTTCACTGAATTGCACATAGATGCTCCTCTGAACAGACTGAACAAAGAAAAGACACTGGTTAGTTGTTCATCTGGAGAAGTTGTTAGCATGCAGAACACCACAGGTACCACTGTGATTCTATCATAGTCCAAGTGGGTGTTAATGATTTGAGACATACTTACATGGAATATATAAAGATAGGCATTGTTGATCTCACAATAGTGAATCATTTACTCACCCCAGAAATAACCTTTTAATGCCATGGAGTGAATTATCATGGGCATGATCAACAAACACATATGCAACTTTCAGACACTGGACCCATCCCAGTCTGGCTTTGTCAAGGGATGGCCATGCTTACTAACCTTTGTGGAATTCTTTGAGAAGGTCACTATGGCAATGGATGAGGGAATACAGTGCCTACCACCTACCTGGACGTGGCTAAGGCACCTGATACAATACGCCACTCTGGTATAGTTGACAAACTCACTGAAGTGGGCATAAACCCCTGCATAACTCATTGGATTGCCAGCTGGCTAACAGACAGGACCCAGTAAGTCAGGATTGATGATACTGCCTCCACTAACAGAGAGGTCACCAGTGGGGTACCTTAGGGCTCCCTGCTGGGACAACTCCTATTTGGCATCTAATTATCAGAGGAAAAGGCTAACATCAGTGGGCCTTTAGCTGACCAAGTTCATAAATGACTGCAAATTTGGAGCTATCATAATTTTTCTACATGATACAAACATCTTAGATGAGGTTCTAACAGAGACAAATGACCGATGCAAAACTCATACATTAAATCTCAGGGCCAAGAAATGCATTATAGTGCCTTTTAGGAAAACTGCCACCTAGGCTAATTACTCCAGTGACAACACAACCCAAGAGTTGGCCCAGTGGTCAGGAATCTGGCAACATATGTAAATGGTAATCTAGCCTTTGACTAACATGTGGCCAAGGTAGTAAGAAAATCATTTTATGTTGCCCAACTTATAAGTAAAGGCATGGCATCCAGGCCCAAGGAAGTGATAGTGCCAGTTTATTCAGGCTTTATCAGACCCATCATATACTACAATACTGCTATCAGCATGTACCTGACCAGACATATGTGTAGCGCACCCGCAGGTGTAGCTGAAGAGATATGGGTTCCTTCCTACCTGACTCTGGTGACACCTCTATTAGGCCCAGCACACCAAGGTGGCAAGAGGGACAGATTTTACTCTAGGTGACACATCTAGTTTAAAAAGGCAATAGCACAACCATAAACAAATTATTTCAACAGTGCACCAGTTATCAATAAGGCAAGGTGAGAATATGCATACAGTGAAAACATACATTCAACCTCTTCCCCAGAACTCAACAGAAAAAGGTCTTGACATTCAAACATACACAAAGAAGGCAATATCAATGAGCAGCACAGCTTTATATTGCAGCAATACAAACATGGGAAAATGCAATGTCATTAAGCAATAAAAGAGTCATAAAACAACAATGCAGATATGAGAAAATGCAATGCCATTGAGCAGCAAAATTCTTGAAGACAGCAGTACTAACACGAGCAAAATGCAATGTCATTGAACAACAAAGATTTATAATGCAATGATACAAATATAAGAAAATGCAATGTCATTGAGCAGTACTAACACTCACTACCCTTTTTATGAATTCTAAACAGACCAACTATGAAACACTCTATTATACCTTGTTCACTGGCCAGTGACTACTTACAGTCTTGCTGCCGGCATGATGGGGCCCAAGTTGGAGCTCATATGGATCCCAGTTATTTGTAATCCACAAAGCATTAAATGGGTGGGGAGACCATAATCTTATAAAAATATAAAATGACAGCCAGAGCCTCTCATCACTCCATCGAGAATATCCTAGTGAACAGGCGCCGTGGTTCCTCTGATGAGAAAAGTAGAAAATCACCTACCAGAACTTGAGCAATCATCTATGGTTTCTCGGTACTAGGCCCAAGGGAACTCTTTTCCTTGCTGAATCATAGCAGGCATGAGACTACTGGTTTCAGACTTCTTTCCTGATTCCACAAAATACCATATCCAGGATTGCAGCAAGAGACAGACACAATCTGCTACTTCACTTCCCTGTCCCAAAACACTGGAAAAGAAAATCCAATCATGCTGTAAGGCCCTTTTTTTCCTCTTCAGCTGGGTGTTTCAGTCTTCCTTCCTTCAGCTAGTCTTCGAGAATCCTCTTTCACTTTCAAAATTGTCTTTTATATCCCTGAAAAGGAGCTCCACCTTGTGGTGTAATGGAAAACTACAGTCTATTACTTCTGCATGAAATACAGTGGGAGCTACATATTCAACAGCTGGAAAGCCCTCAAAGGTTTCTTACCAGGAATATCTCTATATCTGGTCTCCTACAGGTTACTAAGATGCGATCTATGCCCGCCAGACAAGGCATCTTGGATTCAACTCTGATGGACCATTTACACATCCACAAAATGAATGGCATCAGAACCATAGGATCCAAGGATGTAATTTTGCTTGTGACATAAATAAGACATGTTGGTGAGACAGATATGTGTTTCACAGGATCCCCATGCTCTGGAACAGGATCCCCACCCATATGAAGAAAATTCCATCTCTAACCCTACTAAAGTGTAACCTTGACAAATGGATGTGAAAGACAGAGGCAGAAAGGAATGTCTAAACTAACATACCCCTCACATAATTTCAGGAAACGTCCTAACTAACATACCCCAATAAATGCCTATAGTACTCAAATGTTCCTTCAGAACACATAAATCTTTCACCTTTTACTAATGATTGCGCATGATACTTAGGGATACAATTAGGTTGGGTTGTATTGCTAGAGTTATAAAGACCTTTTCTGATTGTTAGCATAGTATATACTTATGAATCCATCGACCTATGAGCTGCTATTGCAAACTGTGAAGAAACATGCTATGGTGCAAACCAGCAAAAATATGGGTCAGCATACAATGGCTTTACAGCAGAGGAGAGGATACTATTGATTATCACTTTTTCTCCTTTGTCCGTATATATATTTCTAGACCATGCATTTTTTAGAAAGGTATATATATTTTATGTGAAAAAGTTTTTAAATGTTCTGTGATGTAAGATTATTTGTATATATGTTTATTGTGACTCTAGATAGATGTCTCTATGTAGTAAGTATAGCTGTGTTTTATAGTCCACGGTCTTTCATAACCTGGACTTTACAGAGAGATGTATAATTCTATGTAGAGCTTCAGTCACATAGACACAAGGTTCAGTATTTATTTGCTTTTTACTATATATATTTATACATCGTTTATATACATGGCACCTTTTAGTCACCTAATAAGCTATAGGTAACCATATGTTGGCTATTCTATGGGTCGACCTATGTTACTGTTTGTAACTAGCATGGATATGATTGGTATTGTCTTGTGTCAGTTGACGCTAGCATCTTGCAAGGTTTTTTATTATAGCATGGTTGTTTAGTGTTATTGGTTAGGGTCACGTTGGTTGACCCTTGGGGATTGGGATGCGGTTACTAGGACCAGATACAGGCTTTACACTTTAGTGTTAATTATTTTTGTTGCGGGTTTCTTTGAATCTGATTTACAGATTTTCCCGATATTTATTTGTTAAGGGGTTTTTGATATTACTCTATATCTGCTGACTATAGCATTTTTTAAAAAGTTTTTTGGCGTAATATGGTTGTTTACTGCAATGGCCATGTTGCTATAATTGCCGGTTCCTGGGGATCAAGATGGGACTAAATATACGTCTACAGGTCTTTTTGTCAAGTTCAGAACTCTAGCGAAGTTTATTTTGTTGCTTCCCGCTTTGCATTTGATTTCAGGACATTTATTAGGTCCGATTGTAAAAGGAATTTTACGCCTTTTGGTGTATGCACAGGTCCAATAGGGTATGATTTTTATCATCTTTTCTACCATTTATTTTATGATTATGTATGTTTTGGAGATTCATTGGTTCTCTTTTTACTTGATGATAGATCATGCACTAGTCTGTTAATATGTAGACATTACGTTGTCTTAGCATTATTACGGCGTTCGCTATACATAATTCTGACAATGAGGGATGCCGTTTTGATGTATGCTAAAAAACTTCTTATTTTATTGTTTCTATTTTTGTTTTTGCCCTGAAAGCTTTGTTAACTTTGGTTAAATGTAACTAATTTGAATGTTGGGATAATTACTATATTTAATTGATGTAATAACAAGTTGATTAGTTAATGATCCCGCCAAAAAGTTTTGTATTTAAGTGTGGTAATATCTTTATGAATGTATCTGATGAAGCGTAGCTAGCACTACGCGAAAGCGCTCATTCCTTCATGTAATTAAAGTGTTTTGACTTTTATCGTGTCTAATGGTTGGAATCTGTCCATTGTGAAGACTACAAATCGTGTTGGTACCTCTTACTTTCTATTTTACATTGCTTTACTGATTACCCCGAAGTCCATTCTTCCGTTAAAGAAATTGAGCATGGATGAGGACATTGAAGAAAACATTAGTTTTGAGATTTATGCCAACCAGGAAAATTTCTTAAATTACAGTCAAGGTATTTATGATCTTTATCAACATGTAAAATGAAGATTATATGAACAACCGAAAAGCAAAAAAAAAAAAAAGAAAAAAAAGAGCTGGTTTTGAGCTGAATTTGCAGTCATCAATACTGCAATGTCTTCCTTTAAGCAATCAATGACATTTTATAACTGGATTTTTAATTCAAATAAAACAGTGGCACTACAAATCTTATTTAAAGCAAATTTTAAATGTGTGGTTAGAACCAAATATGAACAGTTTAAGTATGACAGATATTTTAGAATCTGAAACATTCAAAATGGAGCTTACATATAACTTAAACAAAAAAGGCTTTTCAAGGTGACTCTAAGAATTCTGATAAATTGGGTGTGTTAGCTGAAGGGTTATTGCTAAAGCATCATTAAAAGCAAATCATCCTATGCCTGTAACTAAGAATGTGTGAGTACCTGTGTGTGTGTGTGTGTGTGTGGGGGGGGGGGGGGGGGGCTGTCAGCAAATGAAATACTGCAAATTAGAATGTGGGAAGATGTGGGATGTTGTTAAATGTCTAAATACAATGCTGTAACTAACAAAAATTACTTTTCTATCCAGAATGCTAATAATGAAAAAGTAAATACTGTGCCAATCAATAATGTCATTTCTAATAATGAAAGATGCAAATAATGAAAGATGGATTGATAGAGTGTGATAAAGTAACTGCTAAAATTGCAAATTAAAATATTGCCTGCATGCCACTACCAAGTTAGCCAAATGCATGTTATTGAAGAATGGGCAGGATTTCAAAAGGCTAATAGATTCTAAATGTGGGGTGTCACTTAATGAGCCACATGTCTATAAATATAAAACAAATGACAAGTGAAAGGTAGAGGCAATATGCACTCACAGTGAAAGAAAGGAACATTCTCTAACTTAGAAATTCACACTCTGTTCAGTAAAGCACTGCATCCAGCAACTTCTTTTTGCACAGTGTCAAATATGGCTAATACTTCCCTCAGTTCAAAGCACTGTGAAAGTTATAGGGTAAAAGAGAGCGAGAGAGATGAGAGAGCACTATTAAATACTTTCTGGATAGAATGTGCTTTTAATTAAAACAGGTTAGTGGACATCAGCCTGAAACACTAACATTATATAACTCTGAACACATTTCTAGTAAAATGGGGCTGATAGCAGCCTAACACACTATTATAAACATACAGTCCTAATAAACAGAAATTGATAAGAACTAGATTCTGGGTTTGGCTGGAGAAGCAGAATAACCTGTGCATAACCATAAACGTTACCAAATCTTACCAGAAACACCCAAACCATTAAATTGGTAAAAGAATTCATTGTGGAAACTGAAAGGGAATAACTCAAAATGAGTGATGTGCAATATTGCCAGAAGATTCCAGCTGTTAACAAATTGTGGGATTTCTGCTTGGAGACAGTGAAGGGAAAACACTAATGACAAGCTCACTAAGAGAAGAAAGGAAACCTGACTTCTGGGTTTCAGTCTGGAATGTCAGAATAGAGGATTAGTCAGTAACAGGATTCTCAGCAGCAGATAAATAAAGATTCAGCAGTTACTGAGGCAAGCACAACAGAATTGCCAAAATGAAATGTAGAAGAGAGCTATTGGCTTGAATTGTATTTTATAGATGAAGGAATAATAGAAAAATAAACACTTCCATTCATAGCTGCATGTTTTACTTTGCATTTCATTTTAGATAAGCAATGAGAATGTAAGGAAAGCATAGTGGGGGAATACTAATCAGGGTCAGAGACACCCGAATTAGAATAGAAGGAGAAACAGATGAGCAGGCTGGCCCCATTCCATACCCATAATCTGAGTTAAAGAATGACTACTGTATGGTATAAATAAAGACAAAGAAGAAATACTCTGACAAATCGCATTTCCAAAACCTTTCAGAATACTTTACGATGAAGCTGGTACAGAGCCATATTTTTGGAGGGCACTTTGGAGTTAACACAACCAGAGCAAGAATTTTAGCTAGATTTGTTGAACTGGAGTAATGAATGACACTAAGAACTTCTGCATAGCTTGTCCAGAATTTCAAAATAGGACACCAAACCCTAGGTGTAGAAATCTAATAATATGCATGGCTATTATTGAAGTCTTCTTTAATCAGACAGCTATGAATTTTGTAAATCTGTTAGTAAATCCTAATATTTACTTCTAATGCATTCAAGTGATTATTGACTATGACACTTGAAGCAGTAACCCAGCAAAATGTCAATGTTTGTCAATAGCCAGAGAATAAGTATTAACTTTTCTTCAGTGTAAGGCTTCACAAAGAAATACTCATTCACCAAGGAACCTCATTTATATCCAGAGTATTTCGGCTTTATTAGTGATTTAGTTAAATAATTACAACTTTACTGAATTACTCTCAAATGAATAGATTAGTTGATTATATTTTAGATTATTAAAACTCTGAAATCTATGTTCAAGAAGGCCAGAGAACACAATGCTAAATGATATCAAGGCCAGAGAACACAATGTTAAAAAATGGTATCAGTTACTTCCCTACATCCTTTTTGCTACAAAAAGAACTGCCCCAAGATCCAACAGATTTTGTTCTACTTGAGAGACTATATAGAAGACATCCACAAGATTTGTTGTACATTAGAAAAATGAGGGAGAAAAATGTTTAAAATTGTAATAGCACATATTATTAAATCGCAAGATAGGTTATAATTGTTATTTGAATAGTTTGGGTACATACTGGGACCGGTAATCAAACTGAAAATAAAATAAATATTCAAAGGCACAGGATAGGCAACAGAGAACATCTAATTAAAATGTAAAACTTAGAGCATTTAAAACAGTGTACAAAGTGTTAGTATTCAGACCCTCTGCTGTAAATGCATCTTCAGCAGAATGGCAGAAACCCTTTGAGATGATAGAGGGACAAAATGAAGTGAACTACAAATTAAGACAAACTAAAAAGAGAAAATTAGAGACAAAATATGAGATAAATACATTAGAACCTTGCTGGAAGGCCTGGGAATTAACACAGATGCCAAAAACATATCAAATAAATATATACCTTCTGCTGAAGTAGATGAAACATTGTCTATGGCAAGGCAAAAAGAAGTAAATATTTTTACCATGAGCTTTGCAGAACAACAGATTTAGTACATCATCATATTAAAATGGTGCCAGAGGAGAAGGTAAACTTAAAACTGCTTAGGATATTAGTCATAAAGAAAATCCAACAAGTGTGCAGAGGTGAACAAATAGCTAAACTATTAGATATCGAGGTAACCCAAAGTGAAGACAACAATTTTAATGTGTTAAGCCATAGACTAAATGGCTGCAAAAGCTTGAGTAATGATTTCTGAAAAATAAATGATATTTTTAGATTTGACATTTATCCTGTGTCTGTAGTGATTACCTCACTGTGGGACTAGACAAAGCATTCTCAACCCTGGAAACTCTTTTTTTTATTATATTGTCTCACCCTTTGCAGTTCATAGAGCCCCTAACACTTTTCTAAGGGTTATGGATTATGTTTTGAAACCTCATGACAAGTACCCTACAGCATACCTTGATGGCACAATCATTTATTCATAAGACTGGGAATTTTCCTTATCCAAAGTACAAGCTCTGTTGGACATTAAGACAAGTAAGCTTTACAATCAATGTTGACAAATATAAGTTTTGTTTGAAAGAAGCCAGTTACCTAGGACATGTGATTGTTCAGGGGTAAATAGATCCCGAATAGGCAGAACAGAAAATGTCAAAACTTGAAATTAGTATTAAATGAGAAGTAATAGCATTTGTTGTACAATAAGACTGCTACAGACGTTTTTTATGCAAATGTTTATTACCACAGCCTATCCTGTATTAGACTTTTCAAGAGGTATGGTATCTATTCAGATTAAGTGGCTATAGAAGCAGATGATACTTTTGACTAAAACCTATTTTATATTCAGTGCCTATCTTGGTTGCTCTTAACATTACTAAATACAGCATTATGTATACCAATGCATAAAAGTAGGGTTAGGAGCATTCACACTTTTAATGATGTCTGTACTCATACACTGATATACATACACACAGTTGTTAAAGAAATTCCTCCACATGACTTGTGTCTGGCAAGATTTCCATATTAGTAAAGGTTTCTTTCTTAACATGTCCCACATCTCCAGTGTATATACATATAAACTGTTATAGTTTATAAATCTGTAATAATTTAAGCAGTATTATTATTATTTATTTTCTTTTCCACATAACAGTTCCGTCTCTATGGCATTGCCTTGTGGATTGCATCGCATAATGACTTGGATGTGTTTTGTGTCTCATGCCCTACCCTTTACCACATATGCATGTTACTGCCACAACTGATGTTCTATCCACTTTCATTAATTTTCTGAGCAGCATGCCCAAATGTTTTTTAAATTTTCAGTTTGTCCACACATTTACTTTTGCTTTTCCAGTATTCCTGTATATGTAGTTTGATATATATATATATATATATATATATATATATATATATATATATATGAGAATTTATAAACTTTTGTGTGTACAGTCTTTTACTTTTCTTAATGTAAATGACAGAGTCAGGGCTTCCCCATGCTTTTATGTATTCACAATTGTCCTATCTGTAGATGCTCCATGCACAAGCACTCACTTCTAGATCCCAGCTTTTATTACTTACACTCCTTTGCTTACATCATATACTTGACCCTGTTTTACCTCTAGATGACCCTGAACCAGTGTTGTGGGTTGCAGCTGAGGCTGCTCATTGCATTCTGTGCTAGCGTTGCTGCTCTTTACACAAAGAAGTCTGATCGTGCTATCTCTAAAGCAATGTGTACACCACGTTAATAAGTCCATGGGAAAGTGATTCCCAGAACATAATGTGCTTTAGAGGATCTGATACAAAATAGGATGGGTTTGCCAAATTGTTACTAAAAAGTGTAGCAACAGGTGAAACAAAACCAATGGAGCACTTCATAGTAGTACGCAGTTCACATAAGTAGCAGCATGAGCAACTGGACTCGTTTTTGGTACTTGTCACTTTGAGCATAAATTCTCTCTCCACACAAAAGTTTTTTCTCAATACAAAAAGTATTGCTTTTCAGAATCAAACAAATTAAGCAACACAAAATAATTTACCTCCCAGGATTTTACAGGTGAACCAGCTAAAATTTTCTTCATTCCCACTCCACTTCTGGTAGTTCTAGTATTCCATTGCTGTGACTTTCACTGGCAATGATGAAATTCAGATGTACTTCCATCTTGGATCCAACTGCTGTAGCCTCAGTTTGTCCCTTCTTTAACATACCTGCTCCACACTCATCTGACTTCCAAATCCAAATGACTATCGCCATAGTTAGATTTCCCTGGCCTTAAAAAGGACAAGCTGTGCAGCTGTTTCCTCAGGTATCCTGGCTTATAGGGACCAGCCTCAATTTCTCTGTTTAAGTGCTTTTATTTTAAATATGTTAGCTCGCTTAACCTTTATGAAACAAAGCTCTGCCTCATTAAAATATCTATGTACTGCTAAAAATGTATTATATATATATATATATATATATATATATATATATATATAAATGTAAATGTTTGTTTGTTCAAAATCTTAAATCTCCGAAAGTTCTTCACCGATTGCTTTGAAATTTTCACACAATGTTGCATTCGAATACACGTGTGTTTATATATACCTACTATTATATAGATGTCACACGTTGCATTCGAATACGAGTGTGTTTTTATATACCTACTATGGATTCTATATATTTGTATACAAATATGCAATTTAATATGTTTTTGTTATAACTTTCTTTCTTCTTTTTCAGTGCAATCGATCTGCTTTAGTTCATCCAAATAATGCCTCACAGAAGATCAAACTTAGGTCGTCGTACACGTGGAGTGGAAGCAGTGCGACGAGGAATTGCAAATCAAACTGAGAAAGAACAGGCATCAGCAAATGAGCAAAACAGACAAAGAATGGCTCAAATACGTGCCGAGGAAGCAGCAGAGTGATGTGCAACCAGACTTGAGGATGCACGGTTGCGAGCATGGCAATCGTGTTCTGCAGCATCAGATCTGTTTCGTTCTCAACAGAATGAACACAACAGGCTAAGAGTGGCTGAAAGATGTCAACGATAAACAGCAGATCAGCATCAAACACGACTCCGTGCTCAGCAATCATGCGATTACAATCACCTTGCATTCCGGTACAACCCAGCTGATGATTACAGTTTGAGCCAGCATGTTCTCATCGGCACTATGACTGAAGTGTGTACTTATTGCAAGGCTCTGAAATTTAATGGAGAAACAAAAGGAATGTGTTACGCCACCAGAAAAATTAAACTGCCTCAATGTGGCGAACCGCCAGAGCCATTAAAAACTTTGCTTGATGGATATACCGCCGAATCAAAGCATTTCCTATCTAACATCAGGAAATACAACTCATGCTTCCAAATGACGTCGTTCGGCACAGACATCATAACAGCTCAATTCATGCCAACTTTCAAAGTGAAAGGACAAATTTATCATAAAGCCAGCTCCCTGCTTCCGTTCCCAGATGGCCAACATAAATTCCTACAAATGTCTTTCATCGGTGATGGCAATGATGAATTGAATTCACGCTGCGTAATTTCTACCAGCATACAAAGGTCCATCGTTTCCCAATTGCAAGTGCTTCTTCACGAAAAAAACAATTTAGTGCGTTTGTTCAAAACAGCAATTGACATGATGCCATCTGATACACACAAGATTGTTATTCATGCTGACAAAACGCCTGCTGGAGAACATGTGGGAAGATTCAATGCTCCAACTATAGACGAAGTGGCAATTGTTATAGTCGGAGATCAGGTCCAACCTAGAGATATCATTCTTCATCGGAGAAAACATCAATTGACAACAGTTGCAGAAACTCATCGATGCTACAATGCCCTGCAATATCCAATCATTTTTTTGGGATGGCGCCGATGGATATCACTTCAATGTTAAGATGATAAATCCAGTCAGTGGTGAAGAAACAAATATGAAATGCAGTGCAATGAACTATTATTCAACCTGATTAATGATTCGAGAGAATGAAGACAATCACATTTTGAAATGCTGTCAATTGTTTCACCAATATATCGTAGATATGTAAGCAAAAATTGAAACAGAACATTTGATATTCATCCGTTTGAATCAGACCAAGCTTTGCTCTGAAGAATACGTTCATTTGCGAGATGCAGTTATAAATGACAGTAATACAACTAACTTTGGAAGACTAACGATTTTGCCATCTTCATATACAGGCAGTCCACGTCATATGCATGAGTACGCTCAAGTTGCAGTTGCGTATGTTTGTCACTACGGGCATCCAGAACTATTCATTACATTCACATGCAATCCAGCTTGGGACGATATACAACAGCTCTTACTTCCTGGGCAATCGCTGGTGGATAGGCATGGCATCACAGCATGTGTTTTCAGACAGAAGCTGAAATTGCTGATGGATTTCATGGTAAAACATGAAGTGTTTGGCTCTGTGTGCTGCTGGATGTACTCAGTGGAATGGCAAAAGAGAGGATTGCCACACTCACATATACTAATCTGGCTCTACAACAAAATCACTTCAAATGAAATTGACGATGTAATATGGGCTGAAATACCCTATGCCGATGTCAATAAGGATTTGCATGAGGTTGTGACGAAAAATATGATACATGGACCTTGCGGTACACTGAATCCAAATTCACCATGCATTTTAGATGGAAAATGCTGTAAGCGATATCCTCGAGCATTAGTATCCAACACAGTTACAGGAAACGATGGATATCCTTTATACAGAAGAAGATCAGCAGAAGATGGCGGTAAATTAGCAACCATACAAATGCGAAATGGTGACATTAAAGTAGATAACCGGTGGGTTGTTCCATATTCGCCTTTGCTATCAAAAACATCCAAAGCGCACATAAACGTGGAATACTTTAACTCTGTTAAATTGATCAAATACATTTGTAAGTACGTGAATAAAGGCAGCGACATGGCAGTTTTTGGCATGCAACCAGAAAGAAGTGATAGGAATGCGGTCATACATATCGATGAAATTGCACAGTATCAGGCTAGAAGATACATAAGCAGCAATGGCGAATTCTTTCATTTCCCATACATGAACGAAGTCCAGCTGTTGTTCACTTAGCAGTACATCTAGAAAATGGACAATGCATTTATTTCACAGCTGCAAATGTGCAACAAATAGCCCTGAATCCACCGGCTACAACGTTAACTGCTTTCTTCACATTATGTCAAAATGACGTGTTTGCGAAAACACTGCTGTATTCGGAAGTGCTTACGTATTACACATGGAATGCGAGTAGAAAATCATTTGAATGACGCAAACGAGGAGAGCGAGTCGACGGACATCCTGGCATATTCAAAGAAACTACGATAGGCAGACTGTACACCATGCATCCCAATCAAGATGAATGCTTCTTTCTTCGCATGCTGTTGGTAAGTGTGTCCAGTCCAACGTCTTTCCAGCAATTGAGAATTGTCAACAGCATTACACATGCCACTTTCCGCAGTGCATGTCAAGCTCTGAATTTATTGGAGAACGACCGACACTGGGATGTATGCATTAATGACGCATGCAATATGTCACATCCAAATCAAATTTGTGCACTGTTTGCAATCATTTTGACCACCTGCTCTCCTTCATCTCCAACAGAGTTATGGGAGAAATATAAATCGCACATGGTTGAAGATATTTTCCATCGAATACGCAAGGAAAATTCAAATATGAACATGGATTTCACAGCAGAAATCCACAACGAAGCATTGATAATGATTGAAGATTTGTGCTTAGAAATCGTGAACAAAATTCTCAATCAATTGGGAATGCCATCACTGAATCAATCTGCTGCTGCTTCATTTGATGTAGAATTGCGTTGTGAACAAAATTATAACACGGGAGATGTTTTGTCGTATGTGCAATCAAATATTCCTAAGCTAACGCTTGAGCAAAAAGGCATTTATGATCAAATAATGCAAACTGTCTAATGGGGTTGGAGAAGTCTTCTTCTTAGATGCGCCAGGAGGAACTGGTAAAATGTTCCAAATTACATTGATTCTGGCAGCAATTCGATCCCAAAATGGCATAGCCTTAGCTCTTGCATCATCTGGAATAGCTGCGACATTGCTACCAGGTGGAAGAACTGCTCATTCTGCTTTAAAATTGCCATTGAACATGCAATTCATTGAAACTCCCATGTGCAACATTTCCAAAGCATCCGGCATGGGAAAAGTATTGCAGAAATGCAAACTTATTGTTTGGGATGAATGCACAATGGCACACAAAAAAATCGCTCGAGGCTCTTGATCGATCATTGCAAGATTTGTGTGGAAACATCAGACCATTTGGGAATGCATTAATATTGCTTGCAGCAGATTTCAGGCAAACATTACCTGTACTTCCTCGATCGACACCAGTGGATGAAATAAATGCTTGCCTGAAATACTCTACTTTATGGCAACATGTAAAGACATTAAAATTAACTACAAATATGCGTGTCCAGCTGTAAAACGATCGATCAGGTGAGATATTCTTACATCAATTGCTGGAAATTGGGAATGGAAAGGTGCCGGTTGATCTGACCTCAGGACAAATTTCGTTGCCTCATAACTTCTGCAATTTAGTGATGTCAAAAGAAGAATTGATTGAAAAAGTATTTCCCGATATTCAAACCAATTATAAGAATCACGATTGGCTGACTGAACTAGCTATTCTTGCGGCCAAGAACAAAGACGTCTACGAACTTAACAATATTATTCAGTCTAACATTAAAAGCGAGGCTTTCAAATACAAGTCCATCTACACTGTTGTGGAAGTGGATGAAGCAGTTAATTATCCAACAGAATTTTTTAATTCACTCGCTCTGCCAGGGATGCCACTGCATGTACTGCAATTGAAAATTGGCGTGCCAATTATCATGTTGCGAAATATCAACCAGCCAAAGCTTTGCAATGGTACATGGCTTGCAGTAAAAAAATGAATGAGCAACATCATAGAAGCAACAATCTTGACAGGACCTTTCAAAGGTGAAGATGTCCTCATTCCTCGTATTCCTATGATTCCAACGGACATGCCATTTCAATTTAAGAGATTGCAATTCCCAATTCGATTGGCATTTGCAATCACCATCAACAAAGCTCAGGGCCAATCTTTAGAATTGTGCAGTTTAGATCTACACACGGATTGCTTTTCACATGGATAATTATATGTTGCGTGTTCTAGAGTCGGCAAACCAGACAATCTCTATATCTGCACAGACAATGGAACAACAAAAAATATTGTATACCCACAAGCATTGTGAAATTAAACATATTAGAAATGTGAGCTTTCTCTTTTCTTTCTTTTCTATTTAACCAGACTGAGCCACAGCAACGCATGGCCGGGTACAGCTAGCATATACATATATATAAAAATTATTTATTGTCTTCATTATAACTATTCATGCAGCAAGTTGGCTTAGATGATTAGACATTGTATCAGTATTTTAGCAGCAAGTTTTTATGAGTCATATTTTTTTTAAAAAAAAGCACTGAATATGTTACTTCCTGTTTGAAAAGGAAATTGCACCATTTTAAATATATAAGAATGAAGGTTTTAGTTGCTGTTTGTTGTCTGATGAAGTTTGCTATTTGAGACAAATGAAAAGTGCTTAACAGTAAATAAGGAAGCCATTCTATATCCATCACCGTGATTTATTTGATTTTAGTTATATAGTTTGTGCACTTTTTGGTTGGTTAATAAAACAACATTGCTGACAAGACCCATACTTCACTGTTTCTTTTTCTTTGATAGTTAACGAATAGGCTGCCCTGTCTTCAAAACTATCTTTCAAGTTCCTCCCTGTTTTATATACAAATCTTAGTTCTGTCCCTAATAAATCCAAGATGGCCTGTTTAGTTTTTAATATACTCTAGTTCTTTTTTTACTATGTCTTTTCTCTCTTCCATTTGTGGGGTATACTCTTTTACCAGGGCTCGCTCATAATTTTTATCTCCTCGGTTATCTTTGTAATTTCCCTTATCTATCTCTGCCCATAGTAATGGTTTGTATCTCTTTCCCCATTCATCCAGTACATAGTTTTTCAAATCATTTACTATTCCTATGGGTATCCACTTGTAATGAGCATTTCAGTACCTTTATCCATTTCCTTCATAAATCATCCTGCTGGGATGTTATTCTTGCTATCCTAATAAATTGCCCTTTGATCACACTTTTCTTTTGTTTCAAGGGATAACTACTTTTGAAATGTAGGTGAGAGCTGATAAATATTGGCTTCCTATATATTACTAATCTAAAACCTTGGTTGGAATGAGATATTTTAGTATCTAAATAGTTGATACCTACCTTATCATAATTATATGTAAATTTTAAAAATCTAGTTGATACATTCAGATATTCCGCAAATTCACTTATGACAGTTGCTCATCCCTACCAAAGGATAAATATATCCTCTAGGAATCTTACATATGACTTAATATTATCCTTATACTCTGAATTGAACACTATACAGGTTTCCCAGTCAAACATCACCATATTAGCATAACATGGGGCACATGGCACCCCTTGGCCACCCCTTAATTTGCTTAACGTATTCACCTTCAAAAAATATATAATTATAATCCAGGACTATGGCCATCAATTCTACCAATAAACTTATCCTGTCATTAGGAAGACCACTAAATTTTGTTAAACTATTCAAAAAATGTTCTAAGCCTTCTTCTTTTGGTATACTTGTGAATAGATCCACCACATCAATAGATAAAAATGTTAATTCTTTAGACCAAATATCTTTTTTTGACTCTCCCAAAAAATCCCATGGGTCCTTAATCAAATGTGGGACTGTATCATAAATATTCTTACCCATTTTGTCAATATATACCTCCAAGGGATATGTTTTAAAACCCCTTGTTAGAAAAATTGGTATAAATGGTGGATCTAAAAAATTCTTATGTATTTTAGGTGTTCCAAATATTATCGGGACTTTGGGTTTTTCCACTTTCAACTTACCTTAGATATCATATGTTATTCTCTGTTCAACTAAATATTCATCCAAGAAAAAAAATCTGTTCTTCTATAGGCAATATGTAATTCATTCCATGAGGCTGGTGAATACATATCTGTATTATTGAGTATATCATACATTACCCAATTATAATCTACTGCATTGAAAAATCACTATTCCCCCTCCTTTATCTGGTTTCATAATATGGATACTCCTATCCTCCATAACATTTTTAAATAATGCGGTATAGTGTTACTTTGGCAACTAAACCAAAAAGAATATTGCAGCAACATCTGCAGTCTCAGATCATCAGTCCAAGAAAACTTTAAAATCCTATCGATACTTTGTTTTACATTAAAAATCAAGGAAAAATAAAAAAATACAGTAGATGAAGTCCAATTAATATGGACAAAAGCACTTAATCAGAATCAGTAAAACCACATTTTCTCCTTACATTTGTCTCTGCTAACTAATGTCATCTCAAAGGTCACCACAATTTGGAGAAAGAAGTAGACCTTCCAAACTGCAGCAAATCTAGAGCCTACAAAATTTCTGAGGAACTGTAATTTTCAGCAGAATTGTTTACATATTCTTGTTCTACAACTAATCTGCTACCACTGCATATTTTTACTGCAGTACCATTCACATTTTTATCAGTCTATGTCTCATGCTGCATATATCACTGTATTCTATCTGGGTTAATTCCTTTCAATGTAGTTTCTAAATTGTATCCAACTCCTTCAACTAGAAGCAGAAATCAGTGTGTCTGTAAATTTTTCTACCTTCATACATATAAGAAGCAACTGAGTAGATGGTAGAATATGGACACAATAAAGTAATAGTATATTACGTTTTAAATGTCATAACTCCATGATTAACATATCTGACAAACTGTCATTTGACTCATATGTACAAGATATTTGCTTATTTTTGTCAAACATTTTTTTAAGTGGTTGCATTCCTAAAGTCCTGTATATATTTACTCTAATTTCTTCAGTATTATTTAGTTGTCTATTTATTTATTAATTACATTTTATTTGAACAGGAAAATCTGACTGGGCACAGACTCTCCTTTTCAGTGGAGGACCAGGGAGAGAAGCTCTAAGTAATGCATATTACATAAAGATTTATACATATTATTAAAAAAATTAAGTGTATATTGCCTAGTGAATAGTGAAGAAAGAAAAATTGCATTTTACAAGTGTATGCATAGTCTTTTGAATAAAGACATTTTATAAAGGTTTATAGATGGTATAGAAAAGACATTCAATGGTATTTTGAAAAGTCTGCAAAGTAAAGAATCATTGCAGATAGTAAAATAAGGCAGCCATGCAGATTATTGTTTTGACCAAAGGAAGACGGAGACCATAATTCAGTATGCAGACATACATTTGAGTGGCTAGTAGCATTGTATACTTCAGCAAGCAGTTTCATAATAAAGACATAAAATTGACATAAAGATGGAGAAAAGCAGCATCCTTTTATGCTTTAGGATTTTTTTTGCTAGTCATCGAAGGGCGCAGTAGACTAAAGACTGATCAATGAAAAATGACTAGAAGTGACAGAAAGCATGAAGAAGGAGGAGATGGAGAGGAAAAGAAGGTTTGATAGCTGAATATAAAGTAGTTGAATGGTAGGAGGAAGTGTAGAATTATGATTTAGGGTTGAAAAGTATGAGTCCTGGTTCTCACCAACTTAGCCCTTCTATTGTCAGCACCTATAGTTATCAAATCACTGGTTATACCTGACCACCTGCAGTAGCACTTACTTTAAACACAAAACATGACTTACCTTGTAAAGCCTCCATCTTCAGCGAAAAATCCACAATAAATCTGCTTCAACTAACTGATGACTTGCCAAACTTCAAATACCCTGTTTACCCCATCGAACCCATAGCACATGTGACCCTATTCTCAGATAACTATGCCCACCTCCAGGCTTGCATTGAGGCCTCAGTCCTCATAAGGAATAAATAAAGTGTCAAGTGTAAGAACAATCCCATTTGGTGAAACCCCAGCATTTACAAGCTATGCAATAAAAGTAAGAAACTCCTACCTCATAAAAGTAAAATTATACCACACCCTATCAGCTAGAAAAGAAGTCAAAATGATCAGCAAAGCAGTTAGACATAAAATCAAATCCCCAAAAAGTGAGTAAAAATTAACAATTTCCACCCATGCTAAGGATAGCCACAAACCTTCTTCTGCTATATCAGGAACTTCTGACATAATCCTCAACCCTCCTTTGAGTTCATACAAAGTAACACTGCATAATCATCCCCTGATGATGTTGCCAACATAGTATCAAAAAAATAAAATTCAGCTCAAACTTTACTCACCTGTCAACACTTAATTATATAGGCAGTTTTCAAAACCTGGAACAAAGCCAGTTTGTGTTTGCTAAAGGACAATCCTATCTCCAAAACCTAGTGGAGTTTTTTGAACAAGTTGTTGAAGCACTGGGCTCAGGCAAATCAGTTCACACTGTGTACCCAGTCATGGCCAAAGTCTTTAGCACTATTCCACATTCTGGCATCATTGACAAAGTAATCCACCTAAATGTTAACTCTGTGTTACCCATTGCATAGCAAACTGGCTCACGAACATAACCCAGTCTCTGAGTGTTGGAGGCACTCCCTCATCCAAAAGAGTAGTTACCAATGATGTGTCCAGGGATCTGTAATAGGACCACTTCTCTAGCTTCTACTTCTCAGATCCAAGAACAATAGCAAGGACCTGTGTGTACTGAAGTCTGCTGAAGACTGCAAACTGTGCACTGTCATAAACTCCCTGACTGACCAGATGATTATCCAGGAAACCCTAAAATGACCTTCCAAATCATGCTTACTCCACGACTTAAAATAAATTCCAAGAAATGCAAGACTGTATTATTTGCTAAGTATGGGCACCCATAAGACCTGGCTCTGTCATTAGGGTTTTGAGCATTTTCTTTGACAATGAACCATCCTTTCACCACCATGTTATCAATGTTGTTAGGGGATCCTTTTATACAGTCAGACTAATCACCCGAGGTATATCGTCTAGATCAAAGGAAGTGATTATCCCTCTCTAGTCCTTTCTTTTCAGGCTAATTGCAGAATGTAATGCCCCCTTTGGTATGTTCTTGTCTAAGCTGATGACCCAGCTCAGGAGAACATAACAGTGTCTTACTAAGACAATCAAGGACATGTCAACACTGAATTATTCGGATTGCCTTAATGTTCTCTCATTCTTTATCATGTTCTAACAAACTTTGAGGTGAGACCTCTGCCTAGCCTACAGAGCCTTATAGGATCTGGTCCTATGCAAACTCCTCCACTCAAGCAATCTGAACTTCTACAATTTAAATAGGACTTGCTGGCATGATAGATATCTATGACAGAGAAGATCTCATTATGGAATAGACTTTGAGGATATAAAGAATATCGGTTTCCTGAGTGGTGGATGGGAAATAGTAAGTACATCCAAAGTCTGGTCTCTCAAGCCCTTTATGAGGAAGGTATATGACTAGGTCCAACCAAGTCAGAAACCTTTCAAATTTTAACCCAGACATCTTCATATCCAGAACACAGCTATGAAACTGAAATATATAAAAACAGCTCAATCTATAAGAAACTATTACAAAGTTCAATGATATCTTCCTAATCATGTTTAATCAACAAGAACAAACAGGAAAGAGAAGAGTTATATCAGGCCTGTTCCTGGCTAACCATATAAACAAAACAATTAATAAAAACAAGAGATAAAGTGTAAGAGACCTAATGTGCAAATAGAATACAAATCACCTTTCTAACATATTGGTTATTACACAATACAAAAAAAAATCACATCCTTTAGGGTTTCTGATGTTAATTCATGTTTTGGAAACATCAATGTGTCATCATGAAAACAGGCTATAAAATGTCCACTGTATCAATAACCTAGTATTAACATATGAACCTATGAACTTCTTGTAAATGAGGACTATAAATTAAAATAAATATTTTAGTAACAAAGCTGGGGTGAGTGTAACAAGGAAAGAAGAGACAGTGTTTAAAAACAAATTTATTTATTTGTCTATCTGCCTTTCTTTAACAGGAAAGTCTAACTTGTTCAGAATGATTCCTTTCCAGCTGAGGCCTAGGGGGAAATAACCGCAGATTAAATGAGAACAGTACATTCAGCAAGCTGCTTTAAAAAAAGTAGCACAGTTTGTGACAGTGCAATATATATGAAATAAAATGGTACAGTATAATAAAATAAATTAAAGGCTATGTGCCAAATGTGCTGTTATGTACATTATATAAAATGTTGCGTGCATTTTGATTAACCTGAAGTATTAGCAACTTAAAATATAACCTTTTAAGGGAGAAATGCACACATTGTCCATAGCTATGGGAAGTGTTGATAACATAGATGCATACATATTTCAGAATGAAGAGTCCTTTGTTTTAGAATCCAGAGATAGTAATAAACAAGTACATAGATAATATATTGTAATTGTTTGTTGGATGTGAGGCAAGTTATCACACAAAGGAGTGGCAAAGACGGACCCACAATTCATGTAGGAAGGACTTCTCAGGTGATTCAAAGCTGGGGGATTAAATGATCTGTATAAGAGTAGAATGAATGCCATTTTGGAATATAATTAGAATTCAGGGGGTCTCCCTCTGAGCTGTGATTTTTGTGTGCGGATGAGATGATTTAAATTAGAGATAGAAGGTCTCTGGCAGGTGAGTGCCACTGTAGTAGTGAGCTTAAGGATGGGCACTGATTTTTTTGGTAGAGAATTCTGAAGGCTATTTTCAGTTGACAGTAGCTAAGATAGCTTAACAATTCCATCCATTTGAGTAATTGAATGGTTACACAGTGGTGAGTTCTGTTGGAAAGGTTAGCTTCCAGTCTGACTACTTTATTGTAACATTGCAATTGCTTGGCCATTAGAGTGGAGTGTAGGTTAATAGGAATGGCAGCAGGAAAAGGAGTCGATGCAGCAGGTATGCTGATGTTCTGGTGGCATGGCCTTAATTTGCAAGGTAAGGATTTGCTCTATACAAAAGTTCTACTTTCTTGTTAGTAGAAATTGAAGTTCAAGATTTCTTCTTTGTAACTCCAAGCACTTTAGTATGAGGGATGGGCTCTCTTATGCAAATATTTAATAATGTGACTGCAAAAATTATTTTAATGTCAATGTTAGATTCTGCAGTGAATACGAAAAGCCTGGTCTTTTCAAGGTTTAGTAGTAGATGCAATAGCTGAAGCCAGATTTTTATGGATGGAGAATGGTAACTGAGTATAAACTTGGAATTCAGGGATGGAGGTAACAGAGCAAATGAGTTTTGAGTCATATGCTATTGGATAAAGACAGAGTAGCCAAAAGCAAAGCCAAATCATTTATGAATATATCAAACAGTAGGAGATCTAGGATAGATCTTTGAAGTAGATAAGCTGAGTTGCCATTTTTTTTTTCATCTGACACATTCTCTTCTGTTGTTCGGATATCTATAAAACCACATTACAGATGCATGAAAGAGGTCATGTTCTGAATGCCTGCTTAACAGTTTCAGTGAGAGACCATATCAGATATATTGCAGAGATCTAAAAAGACTGAAGCAACCAGTGTTCCATCATTTCTGTGCTGATGCGCCATAATAAGAAATGCCACTAGCATAGATATTGGAGCAGTTAGAAGCAGATAGATTTTACTAGAATTTTAGATAAGGGAGAAATAACAAAGATGGCTCTGTAACAGATAAACAGAACATGCATCTTTATGCAAAGGAAGGTACAAAGCTTCCTTTCGTATACTGAGAATATATATTCTTGCATAGATCTGTTAATGAAAATGCACACTGGGAATGCAAGCACTTTGCATGTAAGTTATCATCAGCAAGTGTGATGGTTTTAATTTGTGGAGGTATTTTGTGATGGTATTGCTACAGACTTCAGAGAGATAAAGAGGTATTCTGGTTGAAATTTTACAGAGGACAGGGTGAACTATCTTCTAACTCAGGTTTTATTTGGAATGTCACAGCATTTAAGAATTGATTATTAAACTTACAGAAAAGATGGGAGTGGATTTGTTTGAGTTGCCTTACCAGGATTAATAAGATTGCTCATGTATGTCCTCCACAGGTTTTTTTGGAACATTGAGTTGTGCCTGTTGTAGGTTTAGCTGATAATTCCTCTTATCAGAGTTTATATATGATTTTCTTCTATTATATAATAGCCAATATATTAGAAAGTTGGTTTGTAGTCTATTGGCACAATAGGTCTTCCAAGCGTTATATCTTTTTCTTCTTAATATTAATTTATTTTACATTTGTTGATCAGGTTAGTCCAACTGAGCTGATAGCTCTTTTTCAGTGGTGGCCTGGGAAGAAAAGCTCCACAGTGTTATAATACAAGTATATAAAAGCAATAATCTGAAAATCTCAACAAATATACAACATAAGTATAATGGAAACAGTGAAAACAAAAATAAAACAAGTTGGACAATAGTGTAATATTTTAGAGGCGAGGATAAACAATTTAAATAGCTATAGTAAAATGACAAGAATTGGTAGAGTCAAGAAGGGGATAGGCAGTGGACAGTTTTTAGAGTAGGAAGGTAAATTATGGAGGGTGAGTGCAGTAACAGGACCAGTGACTTTTCAAATATTGTTTTGCGACTGCTTTGAATTGGTTGAGTTGTTTGATTGACCTAATTGCCAAATGGAAGCTATATCTATATTATGTTTCCAGGGTCAACCAAGGGACATGGCTGATTTTACTGACTCTTCTCTTTCTTATTAGTGTTTGCTGATTTAATATGATTAGGAAGATATCATTGAACTTTGTTCTGGTTTCTACTAGCCTGAACTGTTTTAATATATTTCAGTTTCATAGTTGTATTCTGGATGTAAAAATGTCTTGGTTAAAATTTGAAAGATTTCAGACTAGGTTGTAATGACATGTTTTGGGACTGAAGTGATGGTAGTTTTGAGTGCCAAATATATTATCTACTTGTGTTCTTTTATTGAGGCTTATAGTTAGTATCCAGAGCATATTTTATTAATATGGGCAAGTGTTAAATAAAATGAAGAAGTGGTTGCAGTGGTAGATTATTTAGGGGAAAAAAGGAAGGGGAATGTTTATAGTTATGGTAAGCATTAAATGGGTAGACATGTGATTGCTTGGGCTGCTTTCTAGTAATCACTATGTACCTATGAGCCTAATACCTGTATAGATGTGATAAGGGAGGGAGATATGATGAGGGAGTTTTAGTAGGTAAAGAATTATATAATCACAGAATGTACAAATGAGGCCATTCATATCTTGCCAGTACCCACCCTTAGGCTGTACCTCCTTTTTCAAAGCGTGATAGGGCAGTCATATATGGGGTATATTTTTGAATACCTATCCAACTGTCTAATTCTTTTTTAAAGGAAGACAGAGTGGTGCATTGCTTGATCTTGAGAGAAAGTTATCCCATGTTAATGGTAGTCATTATGTGACAAATCTTTCTTTCCACAGTGGTTTGTTTATTTGATAAAGAAAGTTAAAATCTTTGGTTCTAGTGTTTACAGGACTGTATGATTTGTGGAAAAATAAGATGTCTTGGACTGCAGAATCTCTAATGGTCCAGAAAGCAAGGCACAGAGGGCCCCTATGACCTCTCTGGAATACTGAATATAGGGACAAGGTGTCCAGCCTCTCTTGACAGACAGTGTCCTTTAGTCCTGTATGCTTAGTAAGATACAGCTGAAATAGGGCATTGAATTCTATGATGGGCCTGATCCATGCAAAATATAGAGGGTTCTTTGGACCTAGATGCCATACTTTTACTTATAAGTTGCACAAAACAGAATGATTTCTTCACTAATGTAGACGTGAGGGCCAAAGGCTCGATTACTGTCTGTGTGTGTTTTCCCAAGTACTGACTACTGGGTCAACTGTTATGCATTTCTTGGCATTTAGTTTTAGTCCATGGCTCTGCAAGAGTTGTTTGTCTGTGTCAGCCCTTCCTGGAGAACATTTGTGTTGGTGGGCAAATCAAAGCAGTTCTTAATTTGCAATCATCTGCAAATTTAGTCAGACAGAGGCCATTGACATTGGCCTTGACTTCAGAGAAATAAATTCCAAACAGGAGTGGTCCAAGGACCAATCCCTCAGGGACTCCACTTGTGACTGGCCTCTTTGTAGAGGTGGACTTCCCAATTCTAACTTTCTGGGTCCCATCTGTGATCCACCTGTCTATTCACCAGGTAGCATAAGGGTTTGCACCTAACATCTTAAGTTTTACAACAATGCCAGAGTGAGTGATTCTTTCAAATGCCTTGGGCAGGTTGAGGTAGGTAGTGTGAACCATTTTGTCCTCATTCATTGTTTTGGTGACCTTCACAAAGAAGTCTATCAGGATTAGTAGGTATGATCTGCCCTTTATGAAACCAAATTGAATTGGGTTCAGTACCTGGAGGTTACTATGTCATTACTGAGCACTTCCATGTGAATTCTTTCCATGGCATTGCACATGAAACTTGTGAGACTTATGGGTCTGTAGTTTCCAGGGTCTGAAGATAGCATGCCTTTGTGCAGAAGGATGACTGTTGTTGTTCTCCATTCATGAGGCACAAAACCTGTTTGGAGCTACAGTTAAATAGGAATTCCAGAGGGCCAGATAGCTTGTGTTTCATGCTGTTTAGAAGGCATCCTGGATTATTGTCTGAGTTCATCGGTGCAGTGTTCTTGGCCTTAGAGTAAGCATTAAGGACCTGTTCTCTAGTGATAGCAGGGCCAGTTATATTTGATGGTATGTACTGAGGGAAGATTGAGAGGGAGACAGGGATAAAGTTGGAGCTGAATTTGTCAGCCAGTAGGTTTACTAAATCTTCTGTTCAGTCTATGAGCTCTGTACTCAACTGTGTATTGGCTTTCAGGTTGTGGACATAGCTAAAGAATGCCTTGTGGTTGTCCGTGGCCTGGGAGGCCAAATGGCTTTGGTAGACTATTTGTCCTCTGAGTTGTTTGTTTAGTTTGATGAAAGTGCTTTTATCCTGCTGGCCTCTGCATCTCCTAATTTTTGCCAAGATTTTCTTCCTTCTGTTACAGCCCATTGATTTTGTGATCCCATCAGGGTGGCTTGTTTTTTTGAGTTAGTATTGTACTTCTTTCTGGTGGGTACAGCTGCATCTATGTAGCTCTTAGCATGCTTGTATAGGGTTTCTGTGAACAGTTGTGCATAGGCAGCAGTGATCTCAGGGTTAATGGGGGCTTGAAATTTGCCAGGTTATCACTTAATAGTAGGAAATTAGCCTTAGAGTAGTTCATGAATATTCCAGGGTTAGCTGGAATTCCAAGTTTTATTTTTACTTCAAAGGAGACATTTTGTGGTCTGGCCTTAGCAGAAAAGACATTACACTAGGGGTGTGCAGCACTTCCCCATATTAGTGAAGACCAGTTCCAGTATAGTTGCACCCCTTGTTGGTGTATTGATAATCTAGTTCAGGGAGATTGTGTTTACAAAATCCAGGAATCTATGTGCCTGTATGTTTGGTGTCATATATGATTCCCAGTTAATAGTAGGGTAATTAAAGTTACCCATGAATACGGTATTGGGTTGGATTGTGAGTGTTTCCAATAAGTTTAAATACATGTCATGGGTTTCCGGGGTCATAGAGAGGGACCTATAGCTTGCAAGGAAGTGGTACTGGAATTTTGCCTATGGTTATTTGAACATGGAGAAGCTCAGGTTCATTGTCCTGTTTGACCAGCCTTGAGGTATATTGATTTTTGATGTAAATCAAGACACCTCCACCTTTAATCCCGGTCTGTGTAGTAGTTGATCTAAATGTATGGAAGGTGCCACTCGTCTGGTCAGGATAAAACAAACGAACTTTCACGGGTTCAGTTCAAGCAGCTTTATTACGCACAAAAACATCAGGAATGAGGCTTTGTAACTTAAACTTAAACAGACTTATAAACAGACTGACTACCACACTCATACATGTTAACACTCTGGCTGTTCTCTCAAAATGGCACTGCTGCCAGCACGTGGTCATTATTTACATGCATGTGCTTACATCTGGAAATGCTTCTTAAAGGTACATACACACGCTCTGTTCATCCTCCCTCTGAGAAATAGATCATATACTGAATGACGGTATTCAATGACATGCAATTATACAGAAATAATCTTTTGACATGCAATTATACAGAAATAATTCTTTGACATGCAGTCATACAAAATCAGACACATATAAAACAATCATGTCCAGGCTGTTGTGTATTTTACACTAGGTCTAGAAATACAACCTGATTGTGTAGCATAAAAGTCAGAACTGGATCTAGCAACAGGGACTGTCTTCAAGGAATGTTCACCTTTGGGGACAACTGGGACATCATCAGGAGCAGAAATGGATACAGAGACGTGTTCTTCAGTATGAACACTGTCAGGGTTGCTCTGAGATCTAGAATCTGTATCACTGGTACTATGTTACAATAACATTTCTGATACAGGAAGAAGATGCCTGCCATTTCTCCTGTATTATATACCCTCAGATTCCACTAAGTAGGATCTCAGCTCAGCAAATATACCTCTCACCAGTTCAATCAAAGCCTTTCACTGTTTGCATCCTCACTGTCTCTCTACATTCATTGGAATAAGAAATCTACTTGTTTTATCATAGCTGGACTTCTGAATGGAATGCTTACTAAAAAGTTGGGCTTTGGTTGCTGTGTTGTTTTTAGCATTAGGCACCAACAAACTAGAACTAATAAGTAAGGTTGTTCTGGTTTGCCTAGATAGAAGTCTCTGAGCAGGAGAGCCAAGTAGGTTGTTACAGGGTATATTTCAGAGATTAACTAAATTCAAGAAGATATCACTGTTGTCATGCTTTGACCTCTCTAGTAGTTGTTTTGCACTCTGTACTGCATGCTCAGCAAGGCCATTTGACCGGGGTATTCAGGACTACTAGTAACATGGATAAGTCCCACTATTTTGCAAATCTCTGAAACAATTGATTGGTAAACTGGGTACCATTGTCAGAAATAACTTTTTGTGGACTACCATGGACAGAGAAATGACGTTTCATCTTAGTAATAACAGCACTGGACGTTAGGTTAGATAGCACATTGATCTCAAACTAGTTTGAATGAGAGTCTACCAACACCAAGTAATGCTGATTGTTCCACTCAAATATGTCAGTTGACCAAAGTAGTTCAGGAATTTGTCTCAGCTGAAGTGGCTGTTTTGCAAATGTGGTTTAGTACTGTTGCATGCTGAACAAGAAGAAGCACTTTATCAATGTCTTTTACTAGAGAAGGCCGAAATGCTAGTCCTCTCTCCCTGCTTTTGGAAGAGTTGGAACCTGGGTGGCCACGATACAAAATCTGAATGTATTCATGTTGTAAGGAAGTAGGAACAATATCTTTGTGACCTTTGAAAATAATACAATCTTCCATCAGTTTCTCATCTCTGTATGGATAGTAAGGTTGCACTTATGGTGGTACAAAGGAATGATTTGATGGCCATCCTACATTGATGAAGTGGTTGAGCTTTTGCAAAATAGATCAGTCCTTGTATGATCTCTTAGCTTATCAAGTCTTGTGGTAGAAAAATTACACATTTCAATGACATCAAAGTAAAAATTGTCTGCATCAAGCTGTTCTGTGGTATTTTTGGGTGATTTGGATAAGGTATCGGCCAGATAAAGAAGTTTGCCTTTTGTATAGACCATTTTGAAGTTGTACTTTTGTAATCTGAGCATCATTCTTTGGAGTCTTGCTGGAGCTGAAAGCATTGGCTTCTTTAGAATAGTGACTAGATGTTGATGATCACTTTCTATTTGGATAGCTCGGCCATAAATATAATCATGGAACTTCGAACATGCGAACACAATTGCCAAAGGTTCCTTCTCAATTTGAGCATACTGCACCTCAATTTGGATAAGAGTTCTAGACGCATAGGCAACAAGTCTGCCCTCTTGAAGAACAGCTGCACCAAGACCAAACTTTGAAGCATCACAGGAAAGAACTACTGGTTTGTGGACACCATAGTATCTTAATGTAGTTAGCAATTTGCTGTTTGAAGTTATCAAATGCTCTCTGGTGTTGTTCTAACCATGACTGGCAACATTTTTGAATGTCAGCTCTGTTAAAGGTGCTGATAACTCACTAAAGTCAGGGATACATTTTCCCAAATAGTTAACCATACCAAGAAAATGCTGTAAAGCTTGGGCTTTGTCTAGTGCTGGCATCTCACGAATGGCTGCTTGTTTAGAAGGGTCTGGTCATAAGCCTGTACTGGTAAATACATGACCTACATAAGTAACTTCTGGTAATCTGAATTTATACTTCAGAGGGCTGAGCTTTAAATTCACTTCACGCACTCTGTCTTGAACTTTCCTGAGGTTTCTGTTATGCTCTGCTTCACCATTACCTCCAACCAGTAAATCAACTATTATAGCACATGAATAGACCCGAAGGTTTGCTCCATTGCACCTGAAAGACTTCACTGGCAGAATTTATTCCAAAAGGAATCCTGAGGAATCTGTATTTACCAACTTTGGTACTGAATGTAGTGAGTAGTGAAGATTTGTAATCAAGCATTACTTGCCAAACTGAACTCTTTGCATCTAAGACAGAGAAAACAGTGGCATTTGGCATGAGGGTGCCAATCTCCTCGACTGTATGCAAAGGATGATAAGGTCTCTTTAATGCCTTGTTCAAGTCTCTTGGGTCAATGCATATTCTGATTTCATCTGAATTTTTCTTATGAGCAGCTACCATGGAAGATACCCACTCGATTGATTCTGTGACTGGAAAAATCACACCTTGCTGCACCGTTCTGTCTAACTGGACCTTGACTTTATCCTCTATAGCTATTGGAACTGTCCTTGCTGGTCTGACCACTGGACTGACCTCTGGTCTACTTTCATGCAGTACACAACTGGAAATTTGCCTAGCTTGTCATTGAACACATCAGCATACTCTGAGAAAATAGTGCCACTGATGCAGGAACTGGGACATGTGCTTACATGATTTACTTCTTTGGTAATAGAACGCAGTTTCATTCCTAAACTGTCTCTGAGACCTAATAATGACTGCACAGGTCTTCTGACTACATAGAATTGCAAGCTGTAACTGTTCTCAGACGAATATCATGAAAGCACTACTGAGCCTTCGATTTGAATCTCTTTACCTCCATAAACAGCAGGTGTCACACAATTGGCCAAATTAAGTTGCTCACCTGCCCTCACTCTAGCAAATGTTTCTGTTGACATTACATTACACTTTGAACCAGTGTCTACTTTAATCTCTGTGGATTTACCACTGATCAGGACAGTACAAAATGCTTCATTCATTGCTAACAAATCTACTGCATTAACCTTTTCACCAACTACTGATACACCATCTACATAGAAAATATGGTTGCAGCTTTCTATATGACCAACTTGCTTTTTTGAGTGACTTTTCTTAATAACTGAATGAGGCTTGCTTGACTTACTTAACTTTTGAAATTGGTTCCATTTTTTCACTTGTGGCATTGCTGACAAAATGCTAAGCATTTATCTGTTTTAGACTCATGGTCGGCTCCACAATTACAACAGTTAACAATAAGACTTGACTAGGGTTTTGCTGACTCACCCTTATACTGCACTGAGCATGTTCATTTTGCTGAGCTAGTCTTGGAACATGCTAGAAAGTTACTGCTCCTCCTAGAGAACCCACAAGGGTTGTAGCTGCCATGTGCTTAGGCCTATTTCTACTTTCTACATCCTGCATGCTGTCTACGTTTGCTCTAGAGGCTACTGAAACCATACTCATCACTTGCAAGCATACTGGTGTAAACTCATAGATTTGACAAATCTCTATGGCTTTGCTCAACTTTAAATCACCGTCATGAAGCAAAATCTTTCTCCCTGCAGCACTATTAACATCACACACAAGCCTGCCCTTTATTAACTCATTGTTCAAGTCAACAAATCTGCACGTTTTAGCCTTATTTCTCAAGTCAGTGATATAAGCTACAAAGGTTTCACCTGACTTTTGGTCTCTTGTATAAAATAAGGGACTCTCTAATGTAAAATTTGACTGGAGGTAGCACATTTCTCTAAATTTATGTTTCAACACTCAGAGTAATCCCTTGATTCAGCCGTTACCACAATATGGCAGCTTCCTCCACTCCCGCATATACTGCTGGTGCATACACAAAGGAATGCTCTCTTCCAATGGCCTCTAATCCAGCTAAGTTAAGTAAACTGAATGCCCTTGTATGTGTATCATCAGAAAAAGCTGCTTGTATGAAAATATCATATTCCTGCTCAAATACTGTCCAATTCAAAGCAATCCAATGGATGGTACAGTGGTGAGCGGTAGCATTGTCACCTCACAGCAATAGGTTCTCCAGTTCAATTCTCGGCTGTATTGCCTTCTGTGCGGAGTCTGCATGTCCTCCCTGCATTCATGTGGGTTTCCTCTGGATACTCCAGTTTCCTCCCACATTACAAAGACATGCGTCTGGAGCATTTCTCCCCAGGCCTCTGCTGAAAACTGGCTTCATTCCAAATCAGACTTTCCCAGTAAACAAATGCTAAATAAATTCTCTGCAATATTATGATCAAACACAAGTGGACTGGGTATGCGAAATGCCTCTGCCATATCAATACACAGTAGTGAAGGAGCTTGGAATTATATATGAACATATACATATATATAAATATATATATATATATATATATATATATATATATATATATATATATATATATATATATATATATATATATATATATATATATATATATGTATACCAGAATTTGTAATTATGTCCAATACCACAACTGACTCTCTGAAATAACTACAATTTGCCAAATAAGTCTATGTCACACAAAAACACTTTAAAATCACTGTATTTTGCAAATCCACTCCTTATCAGTATAAGAAATACTTTGAAATTACTGTACTCTGCAAATAAACTGCACACAGCAGAGGAAACTCAGAGTAAGAAACACTTGGAAATGAATGCACTTTGCAAATAAACTGTACACAGCACAGAAACTCTTCAAAATGGCTGTACCTTGTGAAATAACTCTGTACAATGAAAGAAACACTTTGAAATGGTGTCACTCTGTGAATAAATATGCACAACACAAGAAACTTTTCAAAATGGCTGTACTTTGACTGCACTTTACAATATAACTGTACTTTGCAGACAGCAAACCCACTGAAATAATTACACCATAATAAAGCACACTTTGCAAACACTTTGCACACTGTGAGATACTTCAAACAACTCTGCTTTGAATGGCTTTGGTCAATGCAAAATAGTAGTCTGTACCCAAAACATGGTCTTTTTCTAAAAAACATGCAGTCCCCTTGCTTTTTAAGCCCATTTTTCCCTTTTATTGTGCTTGTTATACCCTTTTAATCTCTTATCATCCATGCTCATTATACTTTTCTTGTGCCTGTCTTACTTTAAACATGCTTGTTATGCAAACCAAAGGTAATTCTGAGCATCACATGAATATTTATGCTAGTTTTATCAAATATCATAGTTTTGAAGATTTTGTTTAATTAACAGTGTGTTTTGTGCCTTTTGTTTGATTAATAATATGTTTTTGAGCTACTCGTTTGATTAATAATGCATTTTGTGCCTTATAAGTGCTCTGTTTCATTTTCTTTGCAAAATAAATCATTTGTGCAAGTTCTGGTTACCTTGGGTTTGTTTCTGGCCCTTTTTATTTATCTGAGCACCATTTCACTCAACCAGGTCAATCTGCCTTCATCTTCATCTCTGCACCTCATGGCTTGAAGAAGTTGTTCTCTTAATCCCAGTTCTGACACCATGTCACTCATCTGGTCAGGATAAAACAGACAAACATTTGTGGGTTCAGTTCAAGTGGCTTTATTACATACAATCACATCAGAAATGAGGCTTTGTAACTTAAACTTAAATAAACTTATAAACAGACTGACTACCACACTCATAAATGTTAACACTCTGATTGTTTTCTTAAAATGGCACTGGTACCTGCACGTGCTCACTATTTACATGTATGTGCTTACATCTTGAAATGCTTCTTAAAGGTACATACACATGCTCTATTCTACAGAATGCATTATAGCCTTCCACTGATGGTGTGCTTTCTGAGGCTTTATACCATGTCTCAGTGACTGCACAGATATCAGCATTCTCTAGGATGAAGAGAGTTTCTAGGGAGTAGAGTTTTTTGTTCAGAGTCCTAGCATTGAGCAGTAACACCTTTAGATTTTCTTGGTTTTGATTTGCTATGTTGGATGCGCTTTCAGCTTGGCATTGCCTGAAAAAGGCGTTATGTGGGAGGACAATGTTTTAGCTAATGTTTGAAAGCCTAGAGGGGAAAGGTACAGACCATCCCTGGCAATGCAACATGGTCTGTTGACCATCTCCTTCCATGCTGACAAATATTGCACCTCCTAAGAATGACACCAGAAACTAAGCCAATTATTAAAGTCAGTCATATTTTGTTCATATTGTGGCATCATCCTTGGAGAATGTAAAATGCTAGCTAGGAACACACATTCCAAGAGCTCCATAATGGCCCTCTTCATATAGCCTAGGGAGGTATGTCTCAGGTCATTTACACCCACATATACTATGAATGAGTCATACTGGTACTTGTGTTCCAGTTATTTGAGTGTGTGTGTGTAATGTGGTGGATCCTTACCCCTGATAAGTAACTGACTGTGACTTTCTCCTTACTCAGTGTGTCTTACAATGGAGTCTCCAATGACTAGAATGTTGGATTCTGTGGTGGCTTGCCTAATCAGCTTAGAATTAGAGGCCCCATGAGATGTGGCTATATTTATTGATGTGGGTATTGTTTTGAAAGAGTGCATTCACTCAGAGTTGCTGAGGGTGTTTGTTATGTGCACCTCATTTAGAAGGTCTTTAAGATTTAGGAAAGTTACAATTAAGTGCCTCAGCATATAGGTGTCAATGTGTCTGATTTGATTTATGTGCTATGGGTACAGCATGTGTACTACTGACAACCCTATTAACATTAAGAGTGCTTTTATGTGAGAGCTTTGCCTCCAGTGACATTGAGTATTTGTCTTTCTAACATGCCATACTGGTTTGAGAATTAACTAGTTGTCAGTACACATGAGGCAATTTCTATATTGCCTCTGGATGTCCATATCCACCAAGATGGTAATGGAGATAGTGGGAAAGTTCATATCTATAGCAACAGACCCTTTTTTATTGATTAGACAGCTGGAGTGAGAATATAAAGTAATGTCAGGAGTATCATATTTGGAACTCCGGGAACAATGCTTATCACTACAAACTAGTTGTCATGTGTTCAAACAGGTATTGGTGAAATTTCAATGGGGATTTTACAGGACAAATGTTACTTAAGGAGTCTGTGTCTATAAAAGGTACTGACAAACACTTGAGGGGAAACTAATAAGTAGAGCTTGATGATTTATAGACAGAGAATTTAGGCAGATTTTCTGAAGTTCATAGGTTCATAGGTTGGTACTAGGCTATTGGCTCTAGGGCCTATACAAGCCTAGCCATAACAATTCCCTGGCTACTTCTTCCCAGAATATTTACTTCCCTGGTTAGAAGCAAATATGGCAGTACTTACTGAAAGGAATTAGCTTGTCAAGAATGATGAAAAAGTGGAGCCACCTGAATGACTAGTGCCTGACTGCTACTAGTGTTAGATTAACCACAGCTTCATTCTGTTGGGATACAATTCTCCTTTGCATCTTCCCTCACCAGAAATAAAATAGTAGCACCAAGTCCAAGATGGGGAGCAGGCCATAGCCTGTCTGATCATCCACAGTTTTGTTCAGATGATACAAGGGTCTGTAGGCTTATTGTAGCCTTTTTCTGGTAGATGACATAAATAGCAACCAGACCAATCAGAAAGGTCAAGGCAAACACTCACTTCCCAACCAGAAGGAGTCAGGAATCTATGTAGTCTACTCCTTCTCTCACCATGAGCAAAACAGAAGCATGAATCCCAAGATGACTGAGAGGCAGAATGTGGGCTCTCCAATAATTGGTGGTCTTGGAGTAGATGTTGCAGATTTTAAATGTAAGATGGAAAAATGGGTTAATATCCTAACAGCTGCAGTGTGCAGTAAGCAGTTACATATGAAAAAGGGGGTAATTTAAGCTTTAGCTATCTAAGTGGCGAGACAATAATTTTAAAAGAGCAAGATAGATTGGAAGGGGTAAGCACTTTGTATTCTGGTTCTATGGAATACAGTGGGATGGCCAATAAATTTAAATAGTTGAAGGGGAGTGATTTCACAAAATGATAATTTTCTGTATATTCACAATAGCCAATGAAAGAGGAGAAGGAATGAGATATATGGACAAATTAACATAGGGGGGAGACAACTAGAGAGTTTAAAACCACAACAGTACCAGAGTAGGAGGGTAGGGAAAATCTTAATTTCTGTGTGACTCACATGAGGCACAGCTGTGGTCCCTTTTCTACTTTAAACATGCAATTAAAGGCAGAATACAAGTCAGATGCAGTGTAAAGAAAATGGATCAAAGTATACAAAACAGAAGAAGGCAATAAAGCAACACAAAATACAAGAAAGCAAAAATAAACTAACCTTTCCTTCACAGCAAGTTGTGGCTAACTCTGGGTGAGCTTTTCTAATAAAGCCTTGGAATGTTTTATTTTACCCCTTAGATAGAAGGTGTAGTTCCTAGCTCCACCCTCATTGCACAGGTAATTTACCTTAATTGACCTGTTCTAATTTCTGTGTGACTCACAAGTGACAGCTGTTGTCTCTTTCCTAGTTTAGATATGCAATTAAAAACAGAATATGAGTAAAACAGTGTAAAGAAAATGAGTAACAGTAAACAAAATAGAAAAAGGCAATAATGTAACACAAAATACAAGAAAGCAAAGACAAACTAACCTTTCTCTCACAGCAAGTTGTGGCTAACTCTGGGTGAGCGTTTTTGAGATCCACTGGATCACAGTAGGCAGTGCCAATTTGAATGAGTTCAGTTTTATGTTGGGTGTAATTTTGTAGCTTCCTGATTTAAAATTATCCTTCGCTTCTGATGCTAGCCTAAGTTCATGAGAAGCCTCAATTTTCCTGGTGGTGTTTTTTTTAGCAGTCTGGTTAACCTTTCGATAGTACCCTTGATCTGTTGGTTTTTATTGTGGCATATATTCCACTGAGCTTTTTTTCTCTTATTGTACTGTTTGTTTATGCCTGTGGGCTACCAGAAATGTTTGCTCTTTCATTTCTTGGGGCAGGGGAGGATAACAGGTTTATGCAATTTTCTATGTAATCATGTAACTTATTTGCATAGTTACTAACTGAACTTGCATTTTGGGGTACAGTTATATTTGAACCTAAGAGGGTTTATTGTAGAAATATAGGAAGTTTGTATATTTGAAAGCTTTGAATATTGTGATACTTGTCTCATCTGGTTTAGGGATTTTGAAAGAGAAGGCTGGCAATTTGTGCTCAGACTTGACTGTTAAAGGGTATACATGTGGGATAATACATATAGATGTTACATTTGTAAGGAAAAAACTAACATCTTGTGGACTGTTTGATTATTTGATCTTGGGAATTATTGTTTATGAACTAGAGGATTTTTAGGGCGTAGACTAAATTTGAAGTATATATCTCCCAGTTTATCAATGAGCAGATAAAGTTTCCCAGGGTGATGAAATTTTTGTTTATATGAAGTTCGACCAATGTATTTAAGAACTGGACATGTTTTGGGAGTCATTGGAGGGGGTCTTGTTATATGCTATGATCTGATAGATGGTTTTATTTAGACTGAGTTGAATCTTAATAAATTCAGTTTCTGGGTCTCTGGGAATCTGTCTAGAGGTATTCTGGTATTTTAACAAATATGGATACCCCCACCACAGTTATAATCAGGTCTAAAGTCATGGTAAGCACAAACCCTAATGCAGGGGGTGTGCTTTCTTTACACCTGAGGGTTTCAGTCATATTAACAACATGAATGTGCTAAAAATGCAGGAGTGCTTTAACTTCAGGCAATTTGCAATTTAGATTCCTAGCATTAAGAAGTATCATACTGATATTGTTTATCACTTTGCTTGCAATGATTTTTTTTTTTTTTTTTTATGGTGGTAGATCCACTAGCTGGACTCTCCCTAAAAATCAGTATGGGGACATCAAAGGCATTAGTCGGTATGCAGAAGCCTTGAAATGAGAAGTGCAAATTATCCTTGGCAAACCAAGTGGGGCTGTGCAACAGTTCATCCTATGCTGAAACATGCTAGATCCTTCTAAGATGATACCCATGAATCTTTCAGTTGTTGAACTTGATCATCATTTCCTGTATCTTGGCATCAATTTTGCAGAAAGTATGTTTCCATTCAAGACCATAATCTTTCCTGCTTTTTTAATTTCTCCAAATATTTTGCGTTTCTAATACCATGATGGGACTGGAACTCATTCCTAAGTCAAAGTATGATTAAAGTTCATGACATTAGTATTGTTTCAACCTTTGATGTCAGCTAAAAGTGCTCATTGCCCGCAATGTGCCCAGTAATGACTCCTGCAATTCGTACAGAGTTACATGTACTGGTAACATATCTAAATACAATTGTAGATTCTTTTTAATAAGACCCATTGCTCCTATTACTATTGGAACTGTCTTGGTATCTTTCTTCCACATTGTCCTCATTTCTGCCAGCAGATCCTGATATTGTATGACTTTCTGTCTCTCTGTATGCAAGACACTGTAGTCACTGGGTGTGGCTATTTCAATGATCAATGCTACTTTTGCCTTCTTTTCATGGACCACTACATCTGGTTTTCTAGCATCTACATTTTGAACTGCTGGTAATGGGTGATCCCATATGATGTAAACTTCATAATTTTTTATGATGTTTTGTGGCTCATGTTTCTATTGTTTTTCAGCCACTTCAGTACCATAATGTTTGCACAATTCCCAGTGCAACAGTCTTGCCACATTATTATACCTTTCAGTATACAGTCCTTCTGCCATTAGTATGTCACAACCAGCAACAAGGTGTGCAACTGTTTCCAACTTGTTTTTACAAAACCTACATTTCCTGACTTAGTGGGTTCAGAAATGTCTCTGTATTTCCCTTAGGGTTTTGAGTTTCTGACTATTTACAATGACATGGAGGGTCATGAGGGCCCTTGAGATGTTGGAGATCTTGACAAGAAAAAAGACAACCCATTGTCACTGTGTTTTTTGTAGCCTTGTGATGAGAGACTCTGTGTGTCTTATTGTGGAGTCACCAATCACCAGTACATTATTGTTAGTGTGGTGGTGGTGGTGGAGGAGGAGGGGTAAGTGTACCTGATTTGGGATGATTATTTTCCTGGTGGCTGTCTCAATTACAGCTCTACTAGAATGTGCTGCAATATTTAACTTCTACTGAGACTTAGTCAAGCTTGAACTTGCAGGCTTAGACAATGATTAATTTTATAGCCTCTGCCTACGGTCATTTTCCTTGAATTTCTGAGGAATGCTGAGGTGGGAGTATGGTGCTCACTAACTGATGTTTTCCAGTGAACAGATGTCAAATTCAGATACCAACACTACAACTATTGACAAAAACAGCAAAAGGTCTGAACACGCTGCCAATATTCTTTATTATAAAACAAGCTTTCGTGGACCTGTGCATGCTTTACCAAGTTGGAAGAATCATGAATTTAATTTAATTTCAATCACATCAAATTAATGATATCACAATAAAATGTATAAAATTATCTACATCACAATGGTATTTCGTTCCTTAAGGGCTACTGCCATATTAAAAGTCTAATGGAAACATTTTCATTCACACAAGGTTCACATACTTAAAAGTATAATCTATATGTATTCTGTAAAATTAATTACATATTCAGGTAGATAACACATATATTCAGTCCATTACCCAAAAGCAAATTTTTCATTTCCTACCTGCATAACATGCTTAAATAATGGACCAACATTGCCTTTCTCCTAATACTGGACATATGTTGTATTATTGATCTTTGAACTTCTGATTAGTTTTGCCTAAATAATGTGCAAAAAACTATATGCAGCTTGCCAAATAAAGTAAATTCTCAGTATCATAACTTACACACACACACACACACACACACACACACACACACACACACACACACACACACACACACACACACACACACACACACACACACACACACACACACACACACACACACACACACACACACACACACACACACACACACACACACACACACACACATGTATTTATTTATTTACTTTTATTTTACATTTGTTGATCGGGATTGTCCGACTGAGATAAAGAGCCCTTTTTCAGCAGAGGCCCGGGGAAAAAAACCCCAACATATTAAACAATTTTCATTATAAATTAGCATTAAACAGCAATGTTGCAGGATTATTACAAGACATTAAGTAGCAATACAATGTTATACAGTGTCAATAATCAGGAGTATAGCAAAACTATTTCAAATATGTCATTAAGATGAATATAGTTTTTTGGGTAAGTTGTTAAAAAAACCCAGTTTTATCATAATGTAGTTGCATGAAGGCAAGACTAGATATATATATGGATCCATGTCAGATCCATGAAATCTGACATTACTGATGACCAGATCACTGAGACAAGATTGCCGAAACCACACATCCCTGACAATGGTGAGTAGTGTGGAATGGGATATATTCCCATTGCCACAATGTGGTGCGATCTTGGGGTTGGTATATTTAAGTAAGGGGTGGGTGCAGGATGGCTTGACCCCCCCCTGCTATACATGTTTCTGTTCATTTTTTAACTGTATTACGGAAACAGGAATTGATTCCATTCCGTAATACATATATTTACCTTTGCTGGGAATGTATGGTTTTGGCTATCTCGTCTCGGTGATCCAGTCATCAGTAATGTCAGATTTTGTGGATCTGACATGGATCCATATATATACATATACATACGCACACACAATATATATATATATATATATATATATATATATATATGTGTGTGTGTGTATATATATATATATATATAGTATATATATACACACACACACACACACACACACACACACACACACACACACACACAATCACATGCACGCGCGCACACACACACATATATATATATATCATTGAATAATAAATCCTAACAATACCGTACAAGAAAAGAAAGATCATTTTAGATTTAATCTAATGGTCAAAAACAACAAAATTAAACTCTTTTTTTCTTTGCAGAGGGCTTGCCCCCTGCCTTCACTCTTCACACCACCTGCTAATTATATTTGCCAACTCCAAGATCACATAATAGTAACATTAGGGCAAATTAGGCATCTATTTCTGGAGTTCTGTGTGCTTTTTTTTGGTTTCTACATTATTTGTTGTGCTGGTTCCGATTGTGTTGTGATATTGGATAGTAAACCTGGCACCATTTCACCAAGCACCCATTTTGGAGTTATGGACTTTATTTTTTTTGAGTGCTGATGAATTTCTATTTGTGAACAAAAACGGATATTTATCAGTTTAGTTCCATTTTTTGGTCTCTGTAGTTTGAAGGAGAACAGACTAATCCTGAGAGGAGTGTGATTTATATGCGCTTGTCCCTGAACATTAGAGGGTGAAACCCATGGAAATGCCATTTTGTTGAACCAACGAATACTTTTCCACCAGGGTAAAATAATAAAAAATGTTTTTGTTGCGATGTGTATTAAGAGAACCGAAGGGTTTTAACAGACCAATGAGGTCTGTGGTGGACAAAAGCCTTCTGAAGAGGAGAGCGAGAGTGGAAACCGAAGGGTTTGCACAGATCAGTCGAGTCTGTATATGTTAAAGGCCTAGACATTATTAAGAGTCGCAGTATTTTGATACCAGTCGAGGTATCTAATTTTCCAACTACAAAGATGGAGGTTTATAGGCCCACTGAATAGTGGCATCGCGGAGTATACAGACCAGTCAGATTTGTTTAAACGTAAAAGGACAGATAAAAAGGTGATTTATTATTATTTTTACCTATGGTGGTGTAAGGCCGTTGACAATATTAGTCAAACGGTTTACAACAAGGGCGTTCATGTTATTGTAAATCTGGAAAACCCTAGTGATTTGGTGGTTTGGTGTGTATTTTGTGAACTTTGCTCATTTCGGAAGAACGATGATTAAGATGGTAAACAGCAAAAAACAAAAAAGCAGAGATATCAGACTTTTTTCGTTTAAACAACATAAGGATTTTAGAAAAACGGCATGCTGAATATGCATGAAACTTTTGAGTATAAAACAAAAGTGTGCATATGGACTCTAAAGGACAATTTAAACATCAAAGTGGTTTGTGTTTAGTGATATAGAATAAAAGCGGATATTTAGAAGTGTTTTTGCTATTCTTGTTTTAGTATTAACAAGGGTAAGGCATGAAACAATGAAATAGGCCGATATTAAAGGCCATGTTATATTGCATTTTCAAAAACCATTGTCTTACTAGATGTGAGTTCTTATAAATAAAACATTACATTTTCAGCAAGCGATTTGACATATATTTAGTTAACACACCAATCCTTATTAGATATTTGTTAGTAAAACCACAAAGACAGAAGAGCAGGCAAGCAAGTTTAACCCCAGATTTCTGGAGCATACAAAAATATTGCAAATTTAAATACATTTATTTATATTTGTGAGTAACAAAATCAGAAGACCAGAAATAGAAACTTAACCCAACTTTAATTGAGCTAGAAATTAAGATGGAAGAAACTCAAAATTTAAGATAATTGTTGGATAGGCTGGCCACAGATGTGGATGATTTATCATCATTTAAGATAGAAGGGAGTGCTCCCCCATTGTAGGTAACTTTGTAATAGTGAAATGGAGCAACAGTTTGTAGAACTAGTTAATAGTACTAAAAAGGTAAGGTCCAATGTCTGGCATTGTAAACATCTGAAAGCATATCTAAAAGCTGAAATAGCCCCTAGAGGTTTGAGAATATATGTTGAACCACGGGTAGGGACTGACAATCAAGAATTCTTGAATAAATGGCGCCAGATACAACAGTTGGCTTCAAAAATGTTTATAAAGGTGTTAGTAGAGTATTATGAAAAACAACAGAAAGAGTTGGCCTTAAAACTTAATGAATGTTATGAAAAAATAGTTGGTCATGCAATGGAGACTAGTTACTCTGATAGATATGCTTGTTATGTGAAAGAAAGAAATAGACATAGGTTCATAGGTTGATACTAGGCTATCTGCCCTAGGGCATTTATAAGCCTAGCCAGAGTGTGTTTGGCTTTCGCCACCCTTTTAGATTAGTTGACTGTGCCTTTGTATAGTAGGTCACAGAAGATAGCCCTTTTAAGGTTAGTTTACTGTGCCTTCTGTCTAGTAGGGACACAGAAGAGATCCCAGGGGTAAACCTACGATCTCCCATCCACTCGTCAAGATTTCTCTTGAAGAAGGTCATTGAGGGGCTCTGCCTAACATGGATTGGGATTTTGTTCCAGAGTGAGGGGAGCCTCTAGGATATGAATCTGTCCCTCCAGCATGTCCTATTTATTTCTGTGCTGAGGTTTAAGTCCCTGGAGCATGTGGCTCTAAGGGATTTGGATTTCCTGAGGTGGAGCATGTCCATTAATTCTGGTTTGGACATGGCTTTATACGTCAGGCACAGATCGCCTCTGAGTAGGCGGTAAGCAACTAAGTAGAGCTGGAGTTTCTTTAGCCTAACTGCGTAGGGCATCTGCTTGAGTCCCTTGATCCTCTTGGTGAGGTACTTTTGGGGTCTTTCCAGTTGCTGCAGGTGTCGGGTAAGGTACATCCCAAATGGGGCATTGTATTCAATTATGGGCCTGATGAGTGATGAGTAGAGGGGCACAATGACCTCTCTTGATCTAGATGTGAACCCTTTCGTGATAAGGTGGGCTATATAGAAGGTCTTTCTAACCACTTTGGCAATGTGATTGTCAAAGGAGAGATCGCTATCTACTTGGGTCCCCAAATCTCTAATTACTTCTTCCGTACTTAATGGTTTACCACCTATGTGGTAATTTGTGAGCACTTTGTTTTTCCCAAAGGGGATGACTATACACTTTTTGGCATTTAGCTTTAGGCCATGACTCTGGCACCAGTTGTCCGTCTCTGTTAGACCCTTTTGGAGGATGCTTGTGTCAGTCGGCGAGTTGATTATGGCACCCAGTTTGCAGTCATCTGCGAACTTGGTCAGCCATAGTCCTCCCATGTTAGCCTGTACCTCAGAGAAATATATACCAAACAAGAGAGGTCCCAAGACTGAGTCCTGTGGGATGCCACTTGTAACTGGTTTAGAGTCTGACATCGCACCTGCAATTCTGACCATGTGGGTTCTATCCCTGAGCCAGTTTGCAACCCATCTTGTGACATAGGGGTTGATATTTAAGCTGGTGAGCTTATTTATGATGCCCGAGTGGGGTATTGTGTCAAAGGCTTTTGCGATGTCCAGGTAGGCTGTGTGGACTACCTTCCCTTCATCTATGGCCTTGGTGACTCTTTCAAAGAAGTTGACCAGGTTTAAGAGGCAAGATCTGCCCTTAACAAAGCCGAATTGGGTAGGATCCAGTGTTTGGAGGTTCCCAATGTCTTTGTTTATGAGTTCCATGATGATACGCTCCATAGCTTTGCAGACCAGGCTAGTCAGGCTTATAGGGCGATAGTTTCTGGGGTCCGTTGTGGCACCACCTTTGTGGAATGGGACCACTGTTGCTGTACGCCATTCCTTGGGTACATATCCTGTAGTAAGGCTGTGATTGAACAGTGACTTTATGTGAGGGTTCAGTTCTTCTTGGAGCTCATGTAAGACACAGCCCGGGACACCGTCCGGTCCCATTGATGCTGTGTTTTTTGCTTTGGAGAGGGCAGTTCTCACCTGTGCATCTGTGATGTCAGGGAGGCTACACTCTGTTGGGATAGACATTTGCTCTTTTGGGGGCGAAGGTGGGAGAAGTTTGCACTGAACCTGTCTGCCAGGATGTTGGCAATGTCTGTGGGTTCCATGTATTTTTTGTCATTTTGCACTAACTCAGAGCATATCTGGGAGTTGCCACCCAGGTTCCTGACATAACTAAAGAAGGCCTTGTGATTATCTTTAGCGTCTTGTGCAATTTTTCTTTCGAAGCTGGCCTTAGATGACTTTATGAGGGATCATAGTTTCTTGCTAGTACTGATCAGAGATGCCTTCCCTTTTTGGGATTTTGCTCGATCATGTAGTAACTTCCTCCTTCTGTTGTATAGCTTATTTATGGCTGGGGTCCACCAGACAGGTCTCCTGCCTTTGTAGGAGTGAGTCTTGCTTTCATTTGGGATAGCACAATCCATGCATTCTTGTAGGTGTCCATAGAATGCATTTGTAAAGGATTCTGCAGTTTGGGCCGTATTTTCCACTGGCCAGGGGGGCTTTGAAGGATTCCACTTTGGTTTTGAGAAGTGTGAAGTTTGCTTTTGAGAAGTTCTTCACCATGGTTTCCTTGGTTGGGGGTGGGGACGGGATATGGATGTCCAGTGAGATTAATTTATGGTCAGATCTTACCAATGAGGGGTAGAGTCCCCATGCTGGTGATGATCAGGTCCAATATATTTTCCCCTCTTGTGGGAGTGGTGACCAGTTGTTCCATAGCATTTGATTTTATAAATTCTAGGAACTGTTGGGCAAGGGTGTTGCGGCTTGAGTAGTGCTCCCAGTCTATGTTTGGGTAGTTGAAGTCACCCAATATGATGGTGTTTGGAGAGACCTTTATATTCTCCAGTGTTCTCAGGAAAGCTGACTGGGGTTCCTGAGTTTGGGAGGGGGGTCTGTAGCAGGCTACAAACTGAAAGGCAGTTTTGCCCACTGTTAGTTGCACATGGATGGTCTCTGATGCTTCGTGCAGTGCCAATAACCTGGAGGTGTGGGTATCTTTGATGAATATGGATACTCCCCCTCCCTTTGTGGTTCGGTCCAAGTTTTGGGGCCGAAAAGCATGGTATGAGGTATAACATAGTAGTGCTGGCTTGCTCTCGGCAGCCTTGAACCAGGTTTCTGTTACTGCACAGATATCGATATTCTCCATACTGAGGACAGCCTCGAGTGTGTGCATCTTGAGGTTTAGACTTCTGGTGTTGAGCAACATTACCCTTAGTTTCTTTTTCCTTGTGTTGTCTATGGAGGTGGGTTTGTCTTTTGAGCCTTGCCTAAAAAAGACACTATGAGGGTGGCAAGAGCCTTAGCCAGTATTCGAAAGCCCAGGGGTGACAGGTGCAAGCCGTCCCTAGCGAAGCAACGTGGCTTGTCGAGCATGTCATCCCAGGCTGATAGACACTGGATCCCCTTTGAATGACACCAATACTTTAGCCAATTGTTAAAATTGATCATTTTGTCTTTATACTATGGCATCATTTTTGGTGAGGGTAAGATGCTACTCAAGGTCAGGGTCATACTGGCCTGGGCTACATGATCAGAGAGCTCCTCTATATCTCTTTTCATGTAGTCCAGGGAGGTACGTCTCAAGTCATTCACACCAGCATGGACAATGACAGAGTCATATTTGTACTTGCTTTGGAGAGACCTGAGTGTTTGTGTTATGTGGCAGATCCTGGCACCCGACAGGCAGCTTACAGTGACCTTCTCCTTGTTCAGCCTGGTGGGACATCAGTGTGTCTGACAACAGAGTCACCTATTACAAGTGTATTAGGTGTGTTGTTTAGCCTTAAGGGCTGTGACTGTGTGGCACACTGACTTTGTGAACTATGTGATATGTGGGTATTGTTATGGGGTAGCAGTTGCTTGGAAGTCTGCTTTGGAGGTCTCTGCTGCTTGAGCAGATTTTTATTTAGAGCCTCCGAGTATGTTTTTGTGTGTTTATGTGTTTGGTTTGCTGTTGCGATAGGTCTATGTGAGACTGGATTTGTGGTGTGTGTGGTTACCTTCTCCTCCTGACTGACTGCGCCAGTACTGGGTTGAGAGAGCTCAGCCTCCAGTTTGGCTATATAGTTGCATCTCTCACATATATTTGAGCTTGTTGGGAGGAGGAGAGGGTGGTCTGTGTACATAAGGCAGTTGTAACATTGCCTCATGATTCCCAGATTCACCAGCTGGACTGGAGAGTAAACCCGAAACTGACTTTTGGACATGCCAGAACAGTATAAGGAACTACTTTTTGACTGATCAAAAAGGACCAATAGGGAGCCAAGTACTTAAAGGGAGTATAAGAGAGTGTAGTGCTTTAGTTTATTAGTGCTTACTTATACGATTACTTATACGAGCAACTGCAGGGCTTTAGAATGAAAATAGAGTGCTTACTTTGAGATTTAGAACAGTTCTAAGGGAAAAAGTGAAGAGCAGACTTCTTGGAGCCTGGAATAGTTTAAACCCGTTTAAGCAAAAAAAGAAAAAAAGACTAAGAAATACCAGAGAGACCTTAATGATTATAAAAGTCAAACCACATATTCATGGAATAAAATTAAGAGAACAGTTAGGTTTACAGAAAATTAAAAAAGTAGTAACAGACCAAAAAGAAAGAGACTTCGATCCATACTTAGAAAAAATGTTGCTTTTTCCAGTAACTCTGAACAGTCATCAGGGTATTCATGGACACAGAAACTGAAGGACTGGAATCACATACAGTGATTTCCCCAATACCCAAGAGGTCCAGGGCCCTTTAGAAGGGGAGGCAGAAAACACAGGCATAGTGTGATGGAAAAAATATTCAATGAGATAATGACAACATAGCTAAAGGCTTGAATGTTTCGACTTCAAGTAGGGAAGTTGAAAATCAGTTAGTGGTTAACCTAAGTGATTACCACTTTACAGAGTTAGAAATGATGGTTTTGAACAAAGGGATGGGATTTGTACATAGCACTTATGTGTCACACTTTGATGTAGTTCAAGATTTAAAAATCTTTTGCAGAAGTTTGAATTTAAAACATTTTTGCACACAGACCCCCAAGACATGTTACATAGGGAAGTTGAAAATTTCAGATTTAAGAAATCTAACTTCCAATCACCATATTATGGGGTGGTTAAAGTATTTGAACAGCAGATACTAAATGAGTTACAAATAAGTCAGAATGAAGTATTTAAACAAGATACGTATAATTTGACCAAAGGGGAAAAAACTGCTTTGAAAAATTTACAACAAAATACAAATTTGATTATCACAAGAGCAGATAAAGGGGGTGCCACAGTGGTGTAGAACAAAACCGATTATAACAAAGAAGTAGAAAAACGTTTAAGTGATGTTACATCTTACTGCAGACTTCTCAGGGATCCCACTAAAAGGTTCAAGGGAAAGACAGATGAAGTATTAAAATGGGCGGTTAGGGGTAGGGCCATTATGGAGGCTTTATCCACACAATTGAGGCTTGAGGACTCTAGCTCTCAGTATTTCTACCTGGTGCCAAAAATCCACAAACAGGTGAATCCACCACCTGGGCACCCTATAGTAGCCGGACAGAGTTCTTTGTTAGAATTGCTATCTGAATACTTGGAATACAAGTTGAAACCTTTGTTAGTGTATGTCACAGCTCGTATGAAAGATACCAACCAATTTTTGGTGCTCATGAATGATATACAGATCTTTAAAGATACTTTTTTGGGCACACTAGATGTGCATGCTTTGTATATGAGTATTCCTCATGAAGCAGGTATCAGACCAGTGAACCACTGGATAGAAAGGTCAGGCACATACGATGAGGTGGAAATGGAATTTTTGTTAACTTTATTAAGATTGGTTTTGGAGCATAATTCCTTCACATACAACAAAGAATGGTATTTACAGATAAAGGGCAGAGCAAAGAGTACAACATTCGCACCCATATATGCTGACCTTTTCATGGGGTTTTTGGAATGGGAGATAATTTATAGTGAAAAAAATAGGTTTAAGAACAATCTCACCATGTGGCAGAGATATTTGGATGACTGTTGGGTCCACTGGATAGGGGATATATTGAAATGGCATGAATTTATGGAATATTTAAATTCCAATGAATATGGCATATATTTCAGTGGTAACATTAATTTAAATTATGTTGAATTTTTGGATGTGAAAGTTATTAAAGCTAGAGACGGCACAATGGATACCACCTTGTACAGAAAACCTTTCTCCAAAAATTTAATATTGCATGCCAACAGCAGTCATCCACACCACATTGAATAAGATTCCTAAGGCCCAGTTTACCAGAATAAGAAGGATCTGCTACAATAATAATGAGTTCAGGAGACAAGGAGTACAACTTAAAACAAGATTTTCATCTAGAAGGTACAACTATAGGAAGATAGATAAAGCTTTTAAACAAGCAGAGGTCCAGTCCAGAAATCAGTTACTAAAGGAGAAGGAGCCATCACATACCAAGGAAGATCAAATTAGGTTTATTACTAAGTATGGGTCTAATACATTTAAGATTAGGCAGATTATTGCAAAGCATTGGCATATACTTAAAGTCAGACCCATTTTTTGATACAGTGTTAGGAAATCATTGCAGTTTTGGCTTCAGAAGAGGCAGAAACATAGGTGAACATTTGTCAAGTTTCAAAAAGGGACATGGCAGATATGAAAACCAAATGAAAACTATGGCTGTGGGGAGTCCCTATTGTGGACATTGCATTTATTGCAAATGTATATCTAAGACTAAATCATTCACTTCTGTTAATACATCAAAAGTGTATGACATTCTCCATTTGATTACATGCACAACAGAATGTGTGGTTTATATGGCAGTATGCCATGGTGGCTCTTTTTATATAGGGCAAACATCCTTACGTTTTAAACAACCTATTGCTTTGCATATGAGTGCCATAAATTGTCACCGTCACAGAAGTGCATTGTATAAACACATGTTGGCACACCCAACAGCACATTTTGTATTTTTGTGTATAGATAAGGTGATAGATGAGAACCTATCTATGATGCATAAACCAAAAATTTTGGTGAAAAAAGAAAGACAATGGACAGTAAATTTGGGTGCTTTGTTTAAACCTGGACTGAATGATCATTGGTAAATGTATGCCATGATGTATGTAAAATATTTGGTTTGTTACAATTATGGTACAACATAATTATCTGATATGTATCAAAATAATGTAAATAATGTTGTTCAGTTATTTTCCTCCATGTTGGGTTGATGCTAATAAGGTATATAGTACACTGTTGCTTTAAATGAATATGTATAAAAGGAGGGGGAGGGCACTCCTTAACACATGCACTGATGACGCTAAGGTGAAACCTGGTTTGCTGGTGAGGTGACTTGACCTGTTAGCCATTAAAGTTGGCTAGTTATCTATCTCTGGACTTCTGTGTGCTTTTTTTTGGTTTCTACATTATTTGTTCTGCTGGTTCTGATTGTGTAGTGATATATATATATATATATATATATATATATATATATATATATATATATAGATGTATATATATATATATATATATATATATATATATATATACACACACACACAGTATATATATATATATATATATATATATATATATATATATATATATATATATATATATATATATATATATATATATATATGTACACACACACAGTATATATATATATATATATATATATATATATATATATATATATATATATATATATATATATATATATATATATATATATATATCATTGAATAACAAATACTAACAATACTGTACAAGAAAAGAAAGATCATTTTAGATTGAACCTAATGGTCGAAAACAACAAAATTAAAACTCTTTTTTTTTCTTTGCAGAGGGCTTGCCCCCAGCCTTCACTCTTCATGCCACCTGCTAATTATATTTGCCAACTCCAAGATCACATAATAGTAGGATTAGAGCAAAGTCACTTACCCTGCTGCAAGATGATCCCACACAAAAGACTGATAGAAAAAAATCCATTGAAAATAATGTTTGCTCATCTGAGTATTTGCTGTTATCTATAGCCTGAAAAAGCATTTGCCCATATGGGTATTCGCTGTTTCAGACTGCAAATATGTGTGTATGTGTGTGTGTGTGTGTGTGTGTGTGTGTGTGTGTGTGTGTGTGTGTGTGTGTGCGCGTGTGTGTGGGGGGGGGGTTGTTTGTTTGATAGGGCTTGCCTGTTACTGGATATGCAAAAATATCTTTAGTATCTATGTTGTTACAGGTTATATATGTATTACATGGAATAGTGCCTTTTCTTCCAGCTTTATTAATATATTCTCCCTTTACATCTTTATAACAGAACTCTTGCTTCAAACTTAACTTAATCTTAAATTCAAAGCTTGGATAACTAGGCATATCCTTACTTATGTCAGAAAAACTACATAAAATATTCCATTTAGGTTTGATAATACTACAAATTACATTTATTTTCCTACCATATGCAAGTGGCATGTTTTACATAGCTCTTATCGGTACAATCTATTAAGTCAAATAGACCGCAGAAATTAGGTTTGCATTTAAGCAATAACCGACGATGTTGTGAGGCATATTGAAGATTTACCCATGGTTGGTGTGGTTTAATCACGAGGGTGAAGCCCGAGTGATTAAATAAACCAACCGTGGGTAAATTTCAATATGCCACAGCCATGGAGTCAGTTATTGCTATTATACAATGACATTATTTAAGAAAAAAATACTTTTCTTAAATAATGTCTTTGTATAAAGGCGCATTAATGTTCGTCCTCTGGTTGTGGTACACTGCTTCCTTGTTTTGATGTACTGAGCATGCGTATGGGACTTGTGTCCCATACATATACAGTACATCAATGCTTTGAAACTGAAGCAACGGAGAAAAGAAAGTCTCCGTTGCACCATTTTTTTCTTTCTTTTTTTATATTTGTTAAAAAAAATGTTTTGAGCACTTTATACCAATGGAAAAAAGTCCAGGCGAACGGACCTTTTTCCATTGGTATATTGTGGGATTTACGCATGTTTTTGAATATTAATGGGGGGTCATTGTATAATTAATATTAATTTACACATTATGACCTGTTTAATCTAGTTCCCTACTGTTGAATGTATCTTCCAGTAAATAAATGTTATCTCTGTCTCCTTCACTTCTTTTAATAATGTAGTGCTCCCAGTTTTCAATCTTACTCATCTGCTAAATTGTCTGATCAGTGTTGAATGCAAGGGGACAATAACCTCTTTAGATCATGATGATATTCCAGTGACAATCAGTTGCACCAAGATGAAGGATTTCCTGACAATTGTTGCTAAATGGCTGTCAGTGGAAATGGAATTATCGGCCCAGATTCCCAACTGCATTTTCATTTTGAAGTGTGGTATTGTTAGTGCCATATGCACGCAATTTGTTTGCTTGCCATATATGAAAATGTTGCATTCCCAATGCAACATTTTCAATGTCCACTAGGCCAGAGTAGGTTTTGTCATTTACAATGAGTTCTGTACATTGCTGAGTGTTGTTTTTTAGCTTTTGTCATGTAACTAAAGAAGGATTTGAATTGCCCTTGGCTATAAATGCCAGTATGAGTTCATGGGCTGCTTAGATGAGGTATTTGTCTCTTTAAAATATTTAGTCAAATTTCTAATATTTCCTTTACTTGAGAATCATTAATTCTGTTACATACCTAACATCTTTTTATAGTAGATTTTATTTTTGTTGGCTGACCACACAGGATGGTTTGAATTTTCAGTTTTTCATCATATATGTATATGGATGGGACTGCTGATTCTATACATGTATTTATATTGATGCAGAACCACTCAGTGAATATATCTGCTGAGTCAATGTCTGGGGTAATGCTGCTGTAAGAGAATTTTGAGATTTCTTCAGAGTTTGTGAACATTTGTCTTTGAATTCTGATATACTCATTTCAAGGGAGTTCAAATAGTTTCAGGTAAAATGTTAATAATTATAGTCTGACTTAATCAGAGAAGGAGATATTAGGAGAGTTAAGCACAATGACTCTATTTGTAAGTACCAGGTCAAGAATATGTGTCCTCTGGCTGGCCTATAAACAGCCTGCTCCACTGAATTTTTATTTATTAGGTCTGAGAAACTTCTGAGTATATCCTGCATTGGTTGTGTGGGTACTCCATTCATTTGGTGGGTAGTTAAAGTCTCTCAGAATGAGAGTGTTCTTATTTATGGGGAGTTCATCCATGACACTTAGGAATCTGACATGAACTTCTGGGGTCAAGGAGGGAGTCCTGTAACAGGCAAAAAAACTAAAAGCTGATTTTATTTAGTATGATTTGGAATTCAATAAGTGCAATTTATGGGTCTCTGGGAGTCTGTCTACAGATGATATAGTATCTGACAAATATGGATACACGACCATAGTTGCTACTGGGTCAGAAGGCATGGTAGTCTCTAAACCCATGTATGGAGGCCATACATTTTCAATATTTAAACCAGGTTTATGTGAATACACATACATAGATAACTTCCAAATTCAGGAGTGCCTTAAGGTAAGGCAGCTTGATGGTTAGGCTTCTGGTATTCAGCAGAGCCATATTAATTTGTTCTTGTTTTGAAACCAATATGTTTGCAGTAATGGAACATGAATTAGCCGAGCATTGCTTAAAAAGGCATTATCAGGGTAGCAAAGGCTTTAGTCAGTATGCAGAAGCATTTCAAGAGGGGTAAAACCATCCTTTGGAAAGCAGTTAGGACTGGTCAGTATCACTTTCCATGCTGACACATGCTGGGTCACCCCAGAATGACACCAGTTATTTAACCAACTCTTGAAGGCAATTGTCTTTTCTTAGTTTCTAAGCATCATTCATGGAGAAGGGAGGATATGGTTCAGTATTAGGGTCTCACCTGTATTTATAATAGACATAGAAAATTCTGACATACCTCTCTACATATTCCTTGTGTTTTTTTTACCCCAAGTCACCCCCACCCCATTATACAACTACAATGTCCTAGTTATATTTGTCTGGTACAAGGGTCATAAGGGCCCTTGAGACATCTGAGATCCTGATACCTGAAAGACAACTCCCTGTCCACCTGTCTCTGTTCAGCAGAAATAAATTATAGCAGTAGCTAACATTGCATTTGTTAACCTGAAATCTGCTTCCATCCTGCCAGCAATTGCTTTGCATAACAGAATTAATTTTCCCTTTAAAAAGCGAGACAGGTATTTTATGTAGGAAGAATATAAAACATTATGTAGGAGCTTGCAGCTAAATAAAATAGGAGCTTGCAGCTAAATGAAATCACGCAGTGACATTTAAATATTTCAATCAAAATTGATTCAAGAGGTATTCAGATACTCCCTTTGAACCTAGATCCGAAGGCCCAGACAATAAATTGGTTTGTCTTACCCCTGTTGCTACATGCAGTGCAAGCTTTGTCTTCCCTGCCACCAGAATCACTTAGAAAGCTGATTATAAAACTATCTAAAAGCTTACTCTGGGGGGGGGGGGGGTTGTCCCTGGGTGGCTCGGGGAAAACTGGCATTGCCTGCATATCTAACAGGAACACTAGTCCCAGATATGCAACTTCATTGGGTTATGGGGAGCAATTGCTTTCTGTATAGTGGAGACGATCATCTCTAACACCTATAAAGCAATATGGAAAGACAACCTATTAGCAAAATGTGATATTTCACCAGGAATAGATTACTTTGACTTAGTTATTCTCGAGCAAGTCTCCCAGGGCAACCCTCCCCCAATGAAACCACTCTTGCAGCAACTAGGGACTTTATTTAAAACCAAACTTTATTTAAAACCATACCACTAAGCCACTTGAGAGATCTTGTCCCACAGATAGGCTGCCCCTAACTCAGACACCAAGATACCTCCCCCACAAGTAACTGGGGAAATCTGGGGAAGACATCAGATGTTAGATAATGAAAGAATATTGAAATTGCAAAAGGTATAATCAAAATATGCCTTTTCACAGGTACTCCACCTGAAATACCAGGAATTAAGGGTGTCCTTGCGACAGATGGAATGTTATAAAATGTTGTCAGGAATAAGACTGACTTTGTCCAATTAAAAAGCCATTACAGGAACCAAAATTCAGTGGGGTATCTAACAGTATTTAGCTTCTATAAGGCATTGATGCTTCTCAAACACACACAGATACAAAAAAACGTAAGCACTCTGGAAGAGATCATTAAATACCCAGAGAGAATTCCAGAGGGTTTAGAAACTTCTATACTCCTGCACTAGGAACAGAAAATGTAGCATATTTGGCTGGAAATGTCTCCACAAGTATATTTGCACTCCAGTCAAATTAATAAAAATCTTCCGAACAGTCCCTGGGGACTGATGGTACTGTGGTTCATCTGATGAGGGCAACTGGCTGCATATATTCCGTACATGCCCCCAGCTTGGTTAGTTTCCAAACTCAACTTAGACAACTACTTCATAAGATATTTCAAAGAACACTGAATGTTAACTCACAGTTACATATTTTATGTTGGCCTAACAAAGATATTCTTATATGCCCCTCCCCGAATGGAATATTTACTTTAATAATCCTTATCATAAAAAAGCCATAAATAAGAAATGGAAGCAAGCACAGTCACCAGAACTTATTACCATGTAGCAGATGCTTACAGAGGTGATTATCCCTAAGTTAAGATTAGTGGATGGGCACCCTAGATCAAAACTCCAACAGAAGTGGAGCCCCTAGCAGATATACACACAAGCTGTGGAATCTGCACAGAAAATGGGAATATTTACTAAAAATCTAAGTTTAAGGTTAGCAAAGAGGAAAGAACAATAGGATTGCATATAAAAACATCAAGGATATTGGTCACCTGACAACAATAAGTCTAAAATACAAACAGAACTGTACAGTACCACAACTTGGGGACGTATCTGGTAGTCATAACCAGACAAACCAGACCCATAGGGAAAGTAAAACTTTTGAGACTACCTCTGTGATGTTTCGAATGTTGTGGTCTAATTGCCTGCTGATGCTTGTAAATAGTTATTTGTTGCACTATTATTCATTAAAGGAGGGAAGGGTGGAGTAGATAATAAATAGTGAGCAAGTCATCTACACCTATAGGAATTTTAAGATATACAATTACACCCACTTTACTCTTTTTTCTAAAGGAATGGCATTTGTCCCTGCTTCTAAATATATGTTAGTGGACACCTTAGTTGAATTAAAATTATTTCTAAGGAAGTTGAACTTATCTATTTATTTTAAAGATGGCAATGCATTTGGCCATGTAGTGCGGTTAAAGACGAAAAGTAGTTTTAATCCCCCATTGCATCCATCCCTTATGGTATTTGAAAAGATAACTACTGAAGACTTATAAAAGTTGCAGGAGAAGTATGATGCTAAGAAATGTAAGAGCAACCTGACTACAACTGAATGCTAGGTATTACAAGAAGTTAGTAACAATCGTACAAGGATTATGAAACCTGATAAAGGTGGTGGTGTAGTGTTGTATGATACTTAAGAATACACAACAAAGATGTATGACATATTAAACCATACAGGTGCTTATGAAAATGTCTCTGAATGAGATAAATATTGCATATCAACATTGACCTACACCTTGAAGAGTTTTTGTTAGATCATAGAATCACCCAGGAACTATATAAATTCTTAAAATTAGAGGAGTCCACATTGGCTACAATTGTGTGTATCCTAAAGATAGATAAAAATATTTTACAACCACTGTTTTGTCTTATAATTTCAGGTAGCAAATCTAAATCCTTCCTGTTTGGAGTAGTCATTGACAGATGGTTAAAACATGTGTATAACAACGTTGAACACATACTCAAGGATTCATGGGATTTCTTGGGATGGTCAAAAAGTGATTATTTGAGATAATAATTTAATATTCTTAACCATAGATGTCACAGACTTATTCTCCTGTATACCGAAAGAAGAGGGTTTGAAAGTTTAACCAATAGTATAAGGCACTATTCTGGTCTTGACTGAGAGAAAATTAGTTTGTTGATGGAATTTATGTATATAGTATTAGACAATAACTTCATCTATTTTGAAGGAGAGTATTACAGGCAAATTAAGTGAGTGGCTATGGGGGCATCTTGTGCCCCCATTTTTGCTAATCTTGTTTTATAAGACTGGGAAAACCATTACATACTTAAGAGCAAATATGTGGAGAATATCTAGTGTTATGTTCGATTTTTGGATGACATATTTGTGTTATGGAAGGGAATTTATGAAGAAATAGAATAATTTAATTATATCAACAATACTTGTACATACTTTAAATTTACTTATGCTTGTACTAGAGAAGGTATAGCATATTTGGATACATTTATTTCCCACTCTGATTATAGTTTTAAGTCACAGATCTTCAGGAAAAACACCTTTACCAATTCATATCTTGAATAATCTAGTTGCCACCCTTTCCATCAGAAAAGAAGTATATTAAAGAGGTAGTGCATTAGGGTTGCCTGTATGACATCTAATCACTCTGATATGGTAAGGGAAATGGATTATATATATGAGATATGTTCACAGTAGAATCTTTTAATAAATTGGTTTCATTGAAGAAATTGTGAAGACTGGACGGGTCTTTATTATCCTGGGACTCTTAGTGCACTAGTGACAATTTCCTTTTTCTTTAGTTGTACAAGTAGTTATATTGTTTAACAGATCACATCAGTGATAGGTAGAGAGGCTCAAACAAAAGAAAAATAATCACAAGGATTTTACAAGTAGGGAACAGTTTCAGAATTTTATGGTAAATAGTGAAATAATGTATGCTAACTGATGGGACTACTTTGAGGCCTCAGTGAGCTATGGTAGCATACATGAGAGCATATCATTATTTGATCCAAAGACAGCTATATTTATCAAGATAATTATGGAATGTTCTGTTTGCAAAGTTTATATAAATGCTTCTATATTTTAAAAAAGACAGATAAACTCTATAACGTGTATGAAATGTTCTGAGGCCCTAGTGATTTATGGCACAGTATGAATTGTCACATCTCATAACATGAGCCAAACTCAGATATACATATTAAGATGACTGTAAAATGCTGTGTTTATAAAGTTTGTATTAGATGTATGTCATTTTGCTCTCTTTGTATGATTAACAAGACTCTTCAACAAGCACTAACCGAAAAACCTCTTTATACTGGAAACCATCAAATAATTTGTTACAGCATCACTGGAAACCTGTAAATGTAAGACATGTGATGCAATTGTGATGTGTAGCAATGCTGTTCACCGTTAATTGTGGTAATAAAGTCTATCTGATTAAAGAGGTTCTCCAAGAAACATGGAATTCATTACATTTCAATTCTAAGTTCATTCTCACAAGAGTGTCAAGAGATATCATAAGTTAGTGATAAGATCATAAATAAATGCACTCACGATAGGTATCTCTGAACCACTCATATTTCCTGCATAATCAAGTCAGAAATTACGACATAGTGGAGAAAAGCGAAACATCTGGGTTTCATAAAAACTCATGTTTTGTTTTGTTGTTTTTTTTTTCTTTTACTTGACAGAGTGTATAGGAATATGAAATCCAATTAATAAAAAGTCTGAAACTACTGGCCATATATTTTGGGAAATGTCTATAACTTAGGACTAAGGAGCATTTTGTGTGTGAATGATAAGCCTTAGGTGAAAAAAATCAGTTCAGAATGGATGTATCCACTATTTTACCATGACCTAGTGAGAAATAATTCAATAAATAAATAAATAAATAAATAAATAAAGCATTAACTTCCTTTCATACAGAATTCAGTAGCTTACTCAACTCCATTAATATAATTTTTTTCTACATTGAGCTTGACTGTGGGTAATGTTTCAAAATCATTAGTTTAGCCTTAACGAAATGGATTGCACAATTATGGTAATTTTTAAAAGCTGAGCTAAACCTTCAGTTGTATTCTATTGGAAGGTTTAGACATATACTGCAATTTTTCTTCCCAGGTGTAGGCAAACCAGAATAAGCTGTTCAGTCCCATCATCTTCTGCCCAGTTAAGCACCAGAACAGCTAAAAACTTTGGTCACTTGAGTTGCAGTCAAGGCTTCAACCCTCAATATCACGCAGCTGAGAGCCTTGTCACTTACTGATGAACAATACAGAGGATTGTGAGCGGGTTGCAGAATATAACCTGTTTATTATGTGTTCAAGACATGGATGCCAAGAAATTCACCTCAAGAGCAAATCCTGAGAAGTGAAGCTTGGCTTCCATCTTGAGTACACATAAAAAATAGCTATGATTGGAGGCCTGGTCATAATTCTTTGTAATGCATGCAGCTTTGTCTGCTTCATGTACCACTAGTTACAGAAAAAAAATTGCTAAGTGTTTGCTGGCTTTTAAAGCCATAAAGCACTTTGTGAGCACTGCAGAAAGACAGTAAAAGAGATTCTGTTATGTTTGAAAATGTCAGAGATCCATTGTCAGAACAGACAGAAAACAAATTTGTTCTTTATTCTATCAATGTCATTTTCTAATCAGTACTGGTAGATTTAACTGCCTAGCAAGATCCCCAGCCATATCAAGTGAAGCAGGGGGGTGTTTGACCTTTGTTAAGATTCGGTCTTGAAACAGAAGCAATGGACTTTTATGCCTTTTTTCTGGATATAAAACAGTCCTGCTCTTAGAGAAAAGCAAAGTACAAAGGCCAAAAGGCCTACCTTCTTACACCCTCAGGAATATGTCAGTGCACTGGCAAAACCTGTGATGGAGGTATTCAGAGAATCCCAGGCTGGCACAAAAGTGATTGAGCACTGGGTAAATTAAATGTGGAACTCCTGTGCAGTGTGTGCTGATAAATGCGAGCTTATTGCCCTAAAAGCAGCATGACATACTCTTCAGTTTCAGACTTCATGTCTTTCAGAAAATGTGCATTAACACAAAATCTAAGTTTTAAGAGCAATATTTAAAGTCTGCCCTTGAGTTTGGGCCATTGACTCTCCATTATTTTTGACTTTGTTCACACTTGTTGCTCTTAGAAGTGGAGAGTTTGGGATGGTAATATAGATTTAACTGCCTAGCGAGATCCTCAGTCATATCAAGTGAAGCAGGGGCTGTTTGACATTTGTTAAGATTCGGTCTTGCAACAGAAGCAATGGACTTTTATGCCTTTTTTCTGGATGTAAAACAGTCATGAACTACAAAACAAGAATTAACTTCATAGTGTACATCAGCATAATCATGTTGAGAGTCAAACAGGAGAAATTTTGTATGAATGTGATTGCTTAGGCAGTCTGCAACCCAAACATGGAACTTCCTTCTTTGAATCAATATTTTAATCTGTTTATATAAATTTAGTGGTCATCTGAATCAAATGCTTTTGCCAGATCTTTAAAAACTGACTCATACAAAAGAACTGCTTAATTATTTTCTATAACCACAACAGAGGGGTCTCTACTTTTCTTTCCATTCAGAATGTCTGTCTAAATCTGCTTCGGTAGTTTCAGAAAGTGTTGACTTATTACTATCTTCTATAACTTGTGTTCAGGTTTAATACAGAAGCCAAAAGATAACGTGAAACGTTAAACGAGCTTACTATTATTTAACACAGGAGCTATGTCAAAGTTTTACTATAGAAACAACTGCCGGATGTGATAAAGAAAGTTTTTGCTTCAGTGGGAGATCAAAATACACTTCTCTGTGGTTGAACAATAATTCACCATGTAATTTATAAAAGTAACGGATCCAGGAATCTCCATATTCAGGAAGTAAGGAAAGTAATTTTCTAATCTGATGCACCTGTAGATTCATAACGAGAAGAAGCTAATGAGTTTGACAATTAAGTAAATCATACAAGTTAGCATTCAGGGTAGACAGAACACCTCCTAATTTAATTTTAAATAGTGCAGCAACAGTAGTAGAAATGACAGTGAAAAAAAAAACAGTAGGAGTAAGTGTGGATATCTTACACATGCTGTCTGCTCTTCCTATCAGACCATTTACAAATCTTCAGCATTTTCTAAGGATTAGTGGAAAGATTATGTATCTGCTCATGGATAAAGTGAGCTTCCTTAAGTTGTATTAGAACCTCTAATTCACTGTATCCCTCCATTGCTCGTAACATTTTTCTAAGCTATAAAATGCTTTCACGTTCCTCAGATGTTTAAGTCAGTCTTGTTTGCATCTGTGTTGTTTCTTTTTTCTTTCTTTCTTTCTTTCTCTTTCCTTTTTTCTTTCCTTCTCTATATTCCACTCTCATACTGTTTACATCGAAGCACAGAAAAAAATCATGAGTGTCTTATAGAACATTGAGGAGCTTAGCTCAATTTCTCAAATGCCCAGAGCATTGGTCTGGTTAATTGCCTTGATCACATACTCATTCTCCTTCATTATATTAACGTCAGAAAAATGCAGTATGCTTTTAATCTATTTTCTTTAACCAATTAATCTTTTATGTTGCAGGTTAACATGTTTGGAAATATCTGAGTAAAATATAATCCATTCATTTTTTTCTAATTCTTACTTCATCCTATTTAGGTTTGTGTGGGAATCATAGTCTAGCATGTCAAACAGCGGCTATAAGCAGAGACAGAGAACCCCATGTGGACTGGACATAAGTGTATCACTGGACACACAGACTTTTCTTAACATATAGACTATATTATTCTTAATACTCAGTTTATAACTGTGGTCAATGTTCATCTCATTGTCATACATTTGAAATAGTATGGACTGATTTTTGTCAACACTGAATGCATAAATGTTGCTAGCAACCTGTGAATGATTGTAAACACTTATGGTCATCTGGTGGCTTCAAAGCAAGGAGGGGTTACATAAAGCCATTAAATGAGTGTGAGTAACTGGAGTGGGATGGGGTTACATTACAGCAGAGTTAGTTGTAAGATTTACTAATAGCAACAGTGTTTACTTCCAGGAAAATAAAGACAGACTCCTAAAACTAGAGAGGAAGGAATGTATCAATAGCCTTCTGTCGCACAGTGTTACCTATATTATTATTATATTATCCCAGTCTTTAGCAGCAGATCTAAACTAACGACAGGTATACATCTACTTTTATTGCAGCTGTTTTGTGTGTGTGTGTGTGTGTGTGTGTGTGTGTGTGTGTGTGTGTGTGTGTGTGTGTGTGTGTGTGTATGTGTACATAATGTGTTTTTATGTATGTGATGTGTTTATGGATGTGTGTTTTGGCATTCCCGGGATATAACCAGACTAGAAAGCTAACATTTTCTGTAAATAATGTCTCTATACAGTACTCAGCTAGTCAAATAAAGCAGGTGCTACACTGATTACTTAATGATTTGCATGCCTATAATTTCAGTCTCATGTTAACATGGTAAGAGATCCACTTAGAAGTAGCTTCTAGTCTAGGCTGAGGGGGAAGCATAATGTCATCATTTTTCTCATGAGGTGAGCGTAATCCTGGCTCATCCTGGAAATGGTCATGTTGTAATCAGTGCTCTAACTCTGAACCCAAAATGTAAATTAAATGAAATAAATAGATGGGTACACAAGTGTGTCAGAAAGTTAATGCATCCTGTAGGAGTCACCCTAAACCACCTTGTATAGTTTGACCCACAGCTGTATATTAAACACCTAAGCATCACCACATAGTCAAATGAAAAACACTTGTAAATGATGCACATAGCGGATTTTAGCTTTGATCTATTTTAGGTAGGTGTAATGAGTGAGAATGTTATTCTCCTGCTCATACCTTATCACTGCCTAACCCAATAATTGAAATATTCTTGCTGCTATTCTTTGTTGGACTTATAGTGGACAACTGGGTGTTAAGCTTTTGATTTGTGAGTTTTCTAGCATCGCTGTTATCACCAGAAATTCCTGAATTATAATTGGTTAATAAAGGATTACAGGGAAAAAAAATCAATGTGGCATCTACTAGTTTGCATTCTGTTCAGGACTTTGCCATCCTTTCACACTGACAACTTCAGTCAAGAGACTAATTTTATATACTCGTACTGAAAACAACTGGCATTATGAGACAGATTGCAAATGATTACAGGGTGATGCTTTTCCATTTCCTTACAGACACAATATGTCATGTGCTGTATTACTGTCATAAAACTAATATATCAAACAAGCTGCAAATGCTGTACACCGAACTGCAATTTAGAGAAACATCTGAGCTCTCAAATGTGAACCCTATATTAATCATTGATTCAAACCAAGATCTGCTGGATCTTGGAAATATATACATAGTTCTGTAAGATATTCTGTCTCTAAACTTCTATACATTTGTGAAGGTGCTCAAAAATGCGAGAACATCTACATTTCTGGAAGTTCTTATTTGCTGCTTTTTAAAACTGTGAGCATGTGTTTAGTGTTTGCCTCTTCTGTGTCCTTTAAGCGTTCTTGTGCTCTCAACTGATGATACACTCAGGCACCATGGGCTTGTTTGATAATACATTGTCTGGAAAGAGGTGTGTGCATGTGTGTGTGTGTGTGTGTGTGTGTGTGTGTGTGTGTGTGTGTGTGTGTGTGTGTGTGTGTGTGTGTGTGTGTGTGTGTGTGTGCTTGGGACTAAATTGCGCATCTTCTTCTAACATGATATCCAGACCTCAGTTCTGCCAGGTAGGTGCTGTCTCAAATGAGCTGAAACTGTTGGCTGCTGTGGTTAATTGCCTCTTTTACTTCAGCCATAACAAAGGGGTGATATCACTGTAAGATGTTTTATTTATTTATTACGTATCATGATATCTTGTGGGAAAACTAAAAACTGAGAATAGTACACTGTTCACCACTTATTAAAAAAGGAGGAAAATCATTTTCTATGTTCTTTTTTTTTATATATTTTGTGTGCCTTTAAACATTTTTTTTCATTGTACTCTGCTGGAATTGGAATGTCTGCATGCAATTAAAATGAAGGAAAATTTTAGCAAAGCTAAGGCAGGCCTGCCCTTTCATGTGAAGCAAAATGGAAGTGAATTTCAATTAGATGGCCCTATTATATTCAATCTCCACCTGTAGATTTCATCAAAGGCACTTCCATTTGGGTAGTACAATGAAAAGCTGTGTTTGCCCACTGGCAGCAGTATGCCCCTTATCTCACTCAAAAGCTCCCAGATAATTACTGTGATGTCGACAGATAACATCTTCCTGGGAAGATAGTGTCCTTAATAGTTATGAAAACTCTTTGTTAAATGTGACAGGTAATGAATCCCTCATTCTATCAGACTCTAGACAAACAATACAAATCATGCATCACTAATGAAATGAGATTCAAGCTGCGGTAATGTTTTGCATGGAAGACTGCTGACTGAACATGCAAAACAGTATGTGCATACATTGGAGGCAGTATGAATGCTATTGAATTATCATCTCTCAAATATAACAAAAAATTATTTGTACCGATTCTGTGCCTGGACGTTTAGTCTGCATTTTTGGTGCTTGTAAGTTTGTTTCTTTCCCCTACCCTGGTACAAATTAGTGTTGTGTGTGCTTCGCAATCTTCAGCTGTTTATATTCTGAAATATTAATTGTTCCTAGCTATATTCTAAAATGACTGTAGGTCCAATAAAAATGTATCATACCACTTTTGAGTTTCTAGCAGACATTAGATAAATAGTTTAATTTTATGACTTGCTCAGGATTGTGGTACTTTTTCCAGAGTCTTCTGTCACTGAGACAATTCATTTTTTCAAAAGCACTTTGATGTGAAACTGTGTAGGACATTTGATTAGTCTTCAAAATAATACAGAACAATCAGTAGCTGGAGAGGGGGATAGACAGTCTTCTAAAGTGACACATAAGTCATGTCAGGTAAGCTCAAGAAACAACTGAAATTCCTATGAGACAAGCATTAAAGTACTCTGGTTTGTTAAAAAAAAATAAGCATAATTTGAAATATTTAAAAGTGACATATGTGCTGGGCATTAGAGTTGCGGGGGTTGGGGGGAGAAGTGTAAGACTACACTTCTGACTTCAAAGTAAACTGGTGAAGTGTGGATATGGAAAAGGCCAGCCAGACTCTGCCACAACTTGCTGTAAAGGGAAGTTTAGTTTGCCTTTGCTTTTTTGTATTTTATATTACTATTGCCTTCTTCTATTTTTATATACTGTGATTTGTTTTCTTTATGCTGTGTTTTAATTGTATTCTGCTTTTAATTGCATATTAAAACTTGGAAATAGACCACATCTCTGTCTCTTATGAGTCACGCACAAGTTAGAACAGGTGAATTAAGGAGTCACACAGAAGATAGAATATGTCATTTAAGATAAATTATCTGTGAACTGAGGGTGGAGCTAGGAACTAAACCTTCTATTTAAGGGGTAAAATAAAACATTTCAAAGCTTTACTGGAAAAGCTCACTCAGACTCTGCCACAACTTGCTGTGAGGGAAATGTTTGTTTGCTTTTGCTTTCTTGTATTTTGTACTTCTTTATTACCTTCTATTTTGTATACTCTGATTTTTATTTTTTACATTGTGTTTTACTTGTATTCTGCTTTTAATTGCATATTAACACTGGGGAATGGACCACAATTTTGTCTCTTGTAAATCACATAGAAATTAGAACAAGTTAATTAAGGATTCATACAGAAGTTACAAAAAGTCAGTTGAGGTTAATTATTTGTGAACTGCAGGTAGAGCTAGGAAATAAACAATCTATTTAAGGGGTAAAATAAAACATTTCAAAACTTTAGTGGAAAAGCTCACCCAGACTCAGTCATAACATGCTGTGAGGGAAAGGTTAGTTTGCTTTTGCTTTCTTGTATTTTGTAATACTTTATTACCTTTTTCTGTTTTGTATACTGTGATTTAGTTTCTTTACACTGTTTTCCTGTATTCTGCTTTTAAATGCATATTAAAACTAGGAAAAAAACTACAGCTGTGTCTCTTGTGAGTCACACAGAATTTTTTTTCCCCGCTCCTACCCTGGCAGTATTGTGTTCTTAAACACAACTGAAGTTGCCTGCCCCTTATGTTAATTTGTCCACATATGACCTTCCCTTTCACCTGTCATTGGCTGTTGTAAGCCCAAAACTATTATTTTGTGAAATCACTCTACTTCAATTATTTAAATTTATTGGTCATTCCACTGTATTCCATAGAACTAGAATACAAAGTGCCAATCCCTTTCAATCTATCTTGCTCTTTTAAACTTAGTGGCTCTACACTTAGACAGCTAAAGCTTAAGTTACCCCTTTTTCATAGGTAACTACTTAGTGCACACTGCAGTACTTAGGATATTAATCATTTTTCTACATCTTACCTTTAAAATCCGCACCATCTATTGCAAGACCACCAATTGTTGTAAAGCCCATATTCTGCCTCTCAATAGTCATCTTAGAATTAGTGTTTCTGTTTTGCTCCTCTTGAGAGAACTGGCACAGGGGCATTATTTTCTGGAGACTGATGATCACCAGAAAGCCTAATAACTGCTTCACAGGTATCAGCTTGGAATTTGCACTTATATTCTGCTCCTGTTGACAGAAGAGCAGTGTGCATTGATTCCTGACTGTTTCTGTTTGAGCAATGAGTATCTGTGCTTGACATTCCTGATTGGTCTGGTTTCTATTCAAAGCATTGACCAGCAAAAAGGGTACAATAAGCCTATAAAACTCTTGCATCATCTGGCAGTAGACTGCACCTCACCAAACAGGCTGTGGTCTTCTTCCCATCTTGGTATTGGTGCTAATGTTTTGCTTCTGGTAAGAGCAGTAGCAAAGGAGCATTGTATCCCAGCAGAGGAAAGCTGCAGTGAGACCAGCACTAGTAGTAGCCAGGCTGTAGCCATTCATGCAACTCCCCTCTTTTCACCATTCCTGACAACCTAATTCTTTGTTTTCAGTAATTTATTTCTAATGTCAGAGTATCTGTCTAAATACTTCCTCCTTAACTTTTCAGGATCTACTTATTAGTTTCCCTGCTAGCTTGTCTGCTGCACCATTTCCTACAACACTTGATCTTTGAAAGCCTTACTTTAATTATCTTTGCCCAGGATGCATATGCTTTTTGCCTGCAGGGACATCAGCAATAGATCTGTCACTTGTACTGTAAAACTCACAGTGTGCTGCTGATGTTTTTGAACCATAACAGCTCCAATACCCAACCTAGGAGAATACATGTATCAATGTGTATACAGGACTAAAAATTTTGGTCATCACCCACAACCCACTCACCCCACCCCACCTATGGTAGGTACTGACTCGTGCAATACAATGATATATTTACTTATTCTAATTTCTTCCACCTATTTTTATACTTTTCCTTATCAGTGAAAAGTAGGCATGATTATGCTTCACTTTTTAATATGGAAATGCAATGCAAAAAGAAAAACTTTGACTTGTTTCACTTTTCTGTCCACTCTCAGTTATAGCGACACTCATCCAGAATCTCATTGCCAAATGCTTAGTATCCTTAGATCAGTGTGAATTTAAGAGGGACCACTATAAGAGAACTGTCAAATTCATTCATGTAACTTATTAGTTTCTTGATAGGGTTTGTTTTCCCATCGTGCTTTCCATAGTTATGGTCATACTAGTAGCGATCATAGCCATGCATTTTAGAAATGAAAATGCTACACACTGGTTTCTCCGGTAGCTTTGCAAAGATGTAGGAAATGATTATCAACAAAGTTTATTTTGCTCAACATTTGTTTTCTGATGTTTTTTATTTATCTCATAAGAAATTGTGTGTGTGTGTGTGTGTGTATGTGTGTGTGTGTGTGTGTGTGTGTGTGTGTGTGTGTGTGTGTGTGTGTGTGTGTGTGTGTATGCGTACTGCAGATTATGGACTCCATACTGGGTGTTTTATTACTTTTATTATTATTATTTCAATGGCCTGATCAGTACAAAATCACTACAATTAGCCATCCTTGCACTTCAGCAAATATAAGACCAATGTTAAATGCTCAGAATTTTACCATAAAGCTCATATAGCAAATAGAATCACCATTGAATTTGTTCAGGTATTATTAAATATCTAAGAATCTGTACTGAAAAGTATTCAAATTATCATCGTCATGCTACTTATGCAAGAATGATGGTAAATCTCATTCTGGACAGACTATAACATAAAGCTATTTTTCTTCTTATATTATTAAAAAATAAATAAATCTTTCACTATGATTGGCAGTCTTCAATAATTTTTCTCTGTGCCTACTTTGTCTGATTTACAGGCTTTCAATGTTTAACGTTATATCACTTTAAATTTGTCAACTGAAAGAAACAGACTGAAATAAATAGTACTGTATGCCACGTGTTGCTGAATAAGTTGCTTATTAAGTATAGAGTCATATAAAGGTTGCCATATTGGTTTTAGATTTAATGACAAAACAAATAGTACAGCATGTAGAGGGATCTCTGGGACATTAATTATTATGAAAAGCCTACTCTATGGATTCATTTATCAATCACCATCTCCAAAACTTTCAAGCAATGTGACAGGAGTTTGATACCTAAGAACTGCCCACAGTTGTGAATGGCTTTTTTTTTTTCTTCCAGTCATCTGGGATATGCCTTTCTTTCCACACTGCTATGACTGCCCTCAGGGGCCATTTTACGGTATCTCATCCAGCATCTTTATCATATCTGATGTGACCTCATCTGAGTCTGCTACTTTCCCTGACTTCATCTTCCTTAGTGCTATTCTTACTTCTTTGTGGGTGGGCTCTTCTTCTTCTCTCATCATAGAGATGTGTCAGGGGCAGTACTGCTTCGGTGGGGTTTTCTTCAATCAGAAACTGCTGAAAAGTATTCCTTCCATCTGTCTTTGATGTCCTGTGGACTCATGAGCAGTTGCTAATAGATTATCTTATGAAGGGTGTCTGATTATCTTCTTTATATTTCTGTCTTTGACTTGCAACCTGATATAGTTTCTTTATCCTATTTACTGATTCACTTTCCAGAAGTTGGTAGAGTGCCTTTGATGCCTTGTTTGCTATTGCAACTGCTTTCTTAGCTGCTTTGTTAGCTAACCAGTATTCCTTCCTAGCATGGTCCATCTTTTCTATCTCTCACTTTTTTCAGCACTCCTTTTTTTTTTCTAAATTCCTGGAGTT
>NC_056733.1:1928163459-1928207517 GCF_019279795.1 Protopterus annectens
TTTAAATGTGTTTAGTTTCTTCTTTGTCTAATTTCTCAGTACACTGCATTCCTAGATTCTACTTTCAGATTCTGTGCTAATTTTGTGGACCCATTTCATAATAAACTGTAATAATACTTTAAAATAGCCAGGTGACCCTTCTGCATGCATCATGGGAGAGGGTGGTATCATTACCTTTTAAATGTGTTTAGTTTTGTCCATGTTTAGTTTCTGATTATACCACACTGTTTTTGATGCAGCTACCTTAAACACTCATGCTAAGTGGCGGCATGCAACAGGCTGCACTCTGTTGCATAGCATGTCTCTCAAGCTAGAAGGCATAGAGAACACAGTGGATCAGTGGGTAAGAGCTTTTCTTCACAACTCCAGGGTCCAGAGTTCAATCATGACTTCAGGTCACTATCTATATGGAGCATGTATATTCTTTGTGTTTCTCTCACTTTCCAACAAACATGCACGCTGGCTAAATGAAGATTTAACTATCCTTTTTTACATTTCAGGATTCAAACTAATGCAAACCATGTAAGCCGTCCAATTAATATTCCCTTTTGAGATTTATGCCTTGTTTATCCAATAGATCTGGAATGAGAGGTATGTACAAACCTCAATAAACTTTTTAAACTCTACATAAATTGTTTGCATTGTAGAACAGCTCACATTTAATGCAGTCTTGTCATATTATTTTGTGATGTCTTAATAAGTAGCGGATATCTACCATTAACTTATTAAACTAATTTAAATGTGTTAACTGATGTAGAGCACTGATACAAGAGACTTTTTTTTCAGACTCAGTCAGGGAGCATCATCTGATTAAGTCACTTTCTCTGAGTCATGTGGTAGGTAAATAGAGGCTTAGGGGCTCAAACTCTGGACCTGGGCCATTGGAAACATGTCATTAACAGATCATAGCCTTAATCCTCTGTACTAACTGCTAGACAGCTGAGGCACAATATCTTCACTCTGTGAAAGAAAATAATCTGTCCTTCCCTTTTTTCTGCCATAAATCATCCTCACATTAATTATGAGTGGATTCTGAAATATAGTTTCCTCAGTACAGAGTGTGCTACCATTCATTCATACATAACAATATGCTCAGACTCCTGTTTGTTACATTAGATGATGTAGTTATTTCATTTTCATTTTTAAAAGCATATATAAATATAATATCTCATGCCTTCTACACAGTTGTGATAATGAAAGGTGTTTATGAATAGGATTTCCCTACTTTGCACATTCATGAAATATAAAACATAGATGTAGTCTTATTGCCATATGTAAAACACTCACCATTTCTTGTGGTCTTCGCTGCTGAAAATTCATTAAAATAAATCCTGTCTGAGTTCTGGCAGCTGTAAGCTTTCACTTCCTCTAGAGACAGATCTCTTATTCTTTGCTTTTTATTTCTAATTTCTCTTTGATTATATTAATCTAGTATTGTACAGCCGAATGATAAGAGAGCGAATGTTGCTGGATATTAATTAAAAATAATCTCTGGGATTTGATTCTGGTAAATATTTGACTCACTTGCATCAGATGTTAATGAATAGCATTTATATGAATGACATTTGTATTTTATCTATGTATGTATTTCAACACCATACACATTTTTCCTCTAGTAGAATAATCAATATTTACTACAAAATGTCAACTCCATCATCTCTAATATGACCATTCCAGTCCAAGATGCATAATTTTAAAATAAACCCATACATATCATAATCCTGTGTTAACTATACATATGAGGACATATTTTCTCACTGCAATTACTGAAAGCAGAGTATTTCACTCCCCATTTTTTCCTGACTCCTATATGCACGCAGCCTACCTCCTTCTCTCTCTCTCTCTCTCTCTCTCTCTCTGACCCTTTTCTTACATGCTGAACTCATCATCAGCAGTGTCTAGTTGTGAGATGATGCTTGTCAAATCTAGTAGGCTCAGATGTGCACAAGGTACGTATGACAAATAGTACATGACCTCTTGACCTCAGATCGGAATTACTTTTTTGTTCAGTCTGCCCTGCTGCACTGACAGATTGTGCAAGCTACAGGATGCAGATAGCTAGTCAGCATGATGCCCAGATAAAGGGAAGCCTCAGCACGAATGTCATATGGACTTCTAATAGACTAACCCTCAGAAGGAACCACCTCAGACCTATGCTCAGGAAAGCTATGCATGATAAAAATCCCTAGATTTTTTTTTCCATCTTTATACCCTTTCAAAGACATTTTAATGGCATTCTGTCTGTCATTATGGGAAAAGAATAACATTATCTACTTCATACTTTACTATAATACTGGTATTAGACGAGCTGAAATCTTAACGGATGAGACAGTGACTAGAACACAATTATGCTGAAATATCTAATATATTATTAACTATAATTGCCAGATTGTTGCTGCTCCATACATCTTTAATTTATACCAGTAAACTAATGAGTGTACATCCTCTTAATATGAAGGTTACTTGACAAATTGACCTTGAATGGGAATGGTACAAAATTTTATCATCTGAGGACCTTTAGCTGCTTAAATGAAATGAGTTTTCATATCAAACCATCCTTAATTTGTCAAAATTTTATGAATAATTGAATCAATAAGAAATCTGAGTCCACCAGTCTTAAATAATATATCTGGAAGTAAAGTTCTGCTAGCATTTGGTGTGAATGTTCAAAATAATTCTGATACTTGAGTGAAGAATAACCTTCCACACCAGTAATGGAATTCCAGTCACTGATAACTGCCTTGAAAAAAATAAATGTTACACAGATAAATTAAAGCAAAGAACAGACATGCAAACTCTCTGTGAGCCATATGGTATGGACAATAAATAAATTATAAAATAAAATAAAATAAGAATCTTGCACTATTGATAAAACTATATTCACCTTATTTTTCACACTACGTAACTACTTTTAAACAAACATGCATTTCTCATTGCCAGAACTTTGTTCCAGTATATTTGGTAAGTAAAACTGAACTGCTCATCTGCTTGTCCTTTGGTTTTAATAGCTTTCCCATATATCTCTGAGTTACAAGTAGCCAGACCTTCAGCAGATGAAAAAATGTCAAAATATTCTGACTGCAATACCTACAGAAAGCATTTTTCACCAGTGAGGCCTACCAGCATCCCCTTACTTAAATACAATAACTCCATGGTAACACAACCATGCAGAAAAGAGGAAAATAGCACACACAGCATATCGCTGCTGGTGTATTAATGCAGACTACACTAGCAATGATTTTCTGTGGCAAACACCAGTTTCAAAGCAGATTTAACCCTTGTCCACTTAAAGTACAATAATCTGTAGGGTCATAGGTTAAAAATGATATATGTGGCTGGATCTGGTGTTACAAACATATTCTTAGTGATTCATTAGCAGTATGGGCATGTCACGCTAAAGTGAACATGACTGGCTATCTGTGCATGACAGCAGCATTGCTAATTGAATACTCAAGACTGCAAGCTGCTCTATACATCAAGCAGCCCCTGTTTGACTCCACACCACAAAACTGCTAGCAGCCATGTTGAATAAGGCAACATTTGTGTACAGAATGTAAAAAAGGAGTGTATGCAAAGCAGATATCATTGAACAAGTTATTATGCATACCACAATAACAGATTGATGTACAGAAAAGGCAGGGAGGCCTAACAGCAAAAGAGTTCAACACTAAGTGAATTAGTGTACCCGTGGGAACCTCACTGGTAATGTTATATACACGTGTAAAGAAAATCCAGGCCAGTAAAATATTCAGAATGAAGAAATGAAAGTTGTTTAAAAAGACATGCATGTCATACAAGTTTACAAATTCACATGCCTTATATGTATTGAAGTAGCAATGCAGCTGTAATGTGAAAGTGCATGAAACTGTGGAACTGAGAAAATGAAGGTGCACCTGGACATACAGAAATACGAGTATTGGTAGTGGAAACAATAATAGTTGTAGCATCAACATGCATGTTTGAAAGGGTAGAAACTGAGATAGATAATACAGCCCAAATTAATATGCAGTGTAATCCACAAGGATCTGCTACAGAAACAGAATTATCATGCTGAAAAAATGAATAAATAGAACATTATAGTACAATACACAGGCACATATTTAAAAAATATATATGAGACTTTGTGATTAGGGATGACTGTAAGTAGAGGTATAGAAAATATGCAAGGGAGGCCTGGAATTTACTCAAGGAAATTGGCCAAGGAACCAAGATACTGGGAGCAAATAACTAGGGAGGGAAAAGTAGTTGAAGGGGATGAAGCCAAATAGAAGTTTGGACTGCTGGTTAGAGACTGTCTTCCCTACCAAGGATTGATATCAATGTATAGACCAAGAGAATGGGATAATACAGTGCTAACTGAAAGACCAGTTCTGGTAGAGTTTTTAGATAATCTGATACTAAAAATGGATAACGGATAGGGCATATAAAATATTACATAATTAGTATAAGAATTAATCAGAATAGGACACAATTGATTATAAGAGAGACTAGAAAGGCAATTTTAAATTTTTTAAATTTTAAAATTGAAACCAGGTGTCCTGAGCAATTACTTACCCCGGCTGACTGCACTATTTTTCCTTTCTCCCAGCGCTATTCTCCACACTTTCTCCTTCTTCCCTCTCCTCCCCTTCTTGCTCTCTTTCACATCCCTCTGTAGTCTTTTGCCTCCTGTACTTGTAGCAGCTGTACTCTCTGGCTACCCTGTACGTTACCTCCCTGGTTCTTCCCATTAGCAGTCCTTGGTAATTTTCTCTTTTGCCCTTGCTAGTTTTTACTCATACCTTTTTATCATACGTATTACCCGTCTTGGCTTTACAGATTGTTTTTTTACACTATAAGGTGACAGGTCTCAGCCAATGTCCTTTATTTCTGTCATTATATACATTCCTTTTTTGCCTCACCTTGTAGTCTCCTGTTTCTTCCATACTGTCATATGCCTTTCGTATTACACCACCCATAATGCCTGGTGACATTTAAAATTTCTCTTCTGTTTTTTCGCACTCTGTCTCTTTTTCCTACTTCCTGCATTTTTAGTTTGCAGTTGGCAGTGAAATTGCTCAGCTACTTAAGTCATTTTAAATTGTAATTTAAAAGTTTGCTGTTCTTTGCCTTTTGTATGACACTGCAGCATTTGATTTGGCTATTTTCTACCTTGAACTGCATTTATGGTTTCTGCATCTTTAGACTACCAAGGCTCTGTAACCGCTTAACAAGTGGATCCATGTGGCACTTCTGTGACTTTTTGTTTTACACTGAATTACCCAGATTGTGTTATAGCCGTTGCCTGTCAGGACGATTTAAAACTACTTGCACTGTCAGATTTACTAAGCTAGCTGAATTGCTTTGTTTTTGTCTGCTTGTATCCCATCCAGTTTATGCTAGTTTTGGCACAGCTGAAGCATTACTTCTTTTTCTGCTATTTTTTTAATTTTGTTAGACTTAGCGGTAGCCCTTTGGGATACATGGCGCCTATTCTTTGTAAAAGGGAACTGTTATTCCCGTAAAACTGTTTAGGCTCTGATTTCATGCATTGTCCTTATATACACATAGAACTTGCTAATTTAAATTCATAGTCATGTTCGACTGGTTCTGGCTCTCTACAATTGTCTGTCATCTGCTTAGCTTTTATCTCCCCTGGGGTTTTGCTATTAGAATGAGAGATACTGATGTCCAGGTTGGATGCTGGGGGCGTGTAATGTATATTTAGTCTGAATGCACTTTGCTTCCTATACAATATTGATTATAACACAGTCTAGAAACCCCTTCATATAGTATTAGCCCATTCCCTCTTTTCCCCATTTTATATTTCTTGCCTTTGTTAATCTTTCAATGGTACTGCCACAGTTATCCATTATTGAGGACATACTGCCTTTACTTTATTTGTAAATGTTCTGTTGCAATTTCTAGTTTGCACTGATATGTTTAGTTATGAGTATTTATTCTGCCTAGGCTGAATATACTTTATATACTGTTTGCTTTTCACAATTTATACTGACTTGATGTACTTGTTGCATTGGTTACTGTCTGATATTGTATTACCTTCTGTGCTTTAGCTATACCTGTTTTTCCTTTTACAGACTTCCTTCTCCTAACGAAACTAATCTCTCATTGGTCTTCCCTCCCCACACTTACCCTTCATCTCTATTTCATCTTTTCATCTACTTTACAAACTGTTTTTCTACTACATCCCTTAATGTCCTCATTGCTTTTTTATTCTTATTTTGCTTAATTATTAACCCATAGGAACTACTAATCTTTTCAACCTAGCATTTTATACCTCCTTTATGTTTTCTGTTCTTTTTAGTCTTGTTTAATCTTAAGATTACTCCTCCATTATATGCTGTCTCTCCTCATCATCCTTTTCATTTTGTGTTTTATTATAGGTTGAAACTATGGTTAAACTGTCGGTTTTCAACTTGTACTCGCTATCAGGCACCTGAGCTGCAGAAATCTCTTGGTTGAGTTAGCCCTGTTCAACAACAGTTAACCTCCCATTCTTGTATGTTTTCCCCAAGGTTATTGTGCTTTGTATAAAATTGTAAACCAGGTGTCTTGAGCAATTACTTACCCCAGCTGACTGCACTATTTTTCCTTTCTCCCAGCGCTATTCTCCACACTTTCTCCTTCTTCCCTCTCCTCCCCTTCTTGCTCTCGTTCACATCCCTTTGTAGTTGTTTGCCTCCTGTACTTGTAGCAGCTGTACTCTCTGGCTTCCTTGTAGGTTACCACCATTGTTCTTCCCATTAGCAGTCCTTGGTAATTTTTCTCTTTTGCCCTTGCTAGTTTTTACTCATACCTTTTTATCATTCTTACCCCTCTTGGCTTTGCAGATTGTTTTTTTACAGTGTAAGGTGATGAGTTTTGGCTCAGCCTGCTCCGTTTTGCACTCTTTGCACTTGGGATTCACTCCGTTCCCATACCCTGCCTCCATTCCCCACCCGCCCCCGCTACATCTACATTTATTCATCGCCAAGGTCGCATTATTTCACCAAATCATACACTCTATCTCACTCAGTTCCCCTGCCCATTAATAGCTGAGCACCCTCTACTTGTTCCCTGTATTTTCCAACACTTCCCCCACTCATCTGACTCACTCTCAGATCACATAAACCTTTATTCCTCCAATTCCAAATCAGCATCATTTCACACACCGCCCCCCCCTTACTTTTCACTACTCTCATAGTGATATCCACACTCTTCACCTGCCTTTCTATACTCTGCATTACTACCTCCTATCAGTTTCTACCCACCCAGTTTAATAGCCCAATACCCCCACCATACCTTATCCCACTCCATACCCCCCAAACTTATTATCATATCACCTGCCATGTATAACCCAGACTTCATTGACCTTACCACCCCTAAATACTATGTTACACAGCCTAAGAAGCAACCGAGTCTCAGGTTCAACTCCCTAATTGAACTATACCTCAAAACTAATACCACTGTTGCAAGACAGCTACTACTAGCAGGGGACATCCACCCCAACCACAGTCCAACACCAGCCACTGTTAACCTCCATTTAACCGTCAACCTGCAGACCTACTAGTACTCATCTTAAACATCCACAGTATTATGAACAAAATAGAAGAACTCCATGCCACTATCTCCTTATATAACCCCAACATTTTGCTTCTTACTGAGACCTGGATTAAGTCACATGTTAAGGACAACTTCATAACTCCAATTGGATATATCATTCTTAGAGCTGATAGAATAGGCAAAAAGAGGAGGTGGAGTTGCCCTTCTCTATAAAACTAACCTAAAAATCCATCTTCTACTGAAAGAATCCCTAGCTTTCAGTAATGCAGAAACTCTATTCACAAAACTCTTCATTAATCAGGACAAGCATCTTAACATAATTGGTATTTACCTACCTCCAGACAATAACCTATCTACCCTAGAGTCAATACTCCCCTGGGCTTCCCACTCCCTCCCTCAAGAAACTATCTTATTAGGTGATGTCAATATTGACTGGAACTCCATCTACTCTCCCTCACGAACAAGCCACCATAATTTATACAACTTCACCCAACTTATACATACACCAACCCGTATTGACAAAACCTCAAAAAAGGAATCCATATTAGACTGGATCCTCACAAACAACCCCAATACTGCTCATCAGTATGGTACAATAGTCAACTCTCTAAGTGACTACAATCCAACATTCTTTCTTCGACACAAACTCAAAACTAATAACTCCCCATCTCTACTTCACACCCGCACACAAAAGAACTTCCCCACTAACCAATTCTTGGGTGCCTTATATGCATGCAACTTGACCCCCATTAAAATTCTTCCACTAAACAAGGCAGTTGAATACTTCAACTCCACATTTCTAAACATTCTAAACCACTTAGCCCCACTTCAAACAATTCTGATTCGTAGTAACCCAGCCCCCTGGCTACAAAAATCCACAAGATCACTACTAAAAGAAAGGGATAAATCCTGGAATACCTGGTGCCATCTCAACCCCCACAACTAGGCAAACCTTCCTTGAACTTCGCAACAAGTTAAAAAAATAGAAATGGCAAATTAAACCAGTGCCTTTCTCTACAAAAGAAACACAGTTGCAACCATCAAAAATTTTGGGCAGCTGTGAACAATATCCTCCAACCCAGTTGAACTTCTACCCCCCATCCAATTTACAAGGATCAAACTCTGGTATAGCTTCCAATTTCAACAACTATTTTACCTTCTCTATGCTTAAACCTATTAACAGTACTAATCTCACCAACCTACCACAATCCCCTAAGGGCAAAACTATGAATACCCCCTTCTCACTCAAACCAGTCCCAGCATCAACCATCCAGAGGCTGCTATCCAAACTCAAACCCACCATCTTCGCTGCTAACAACCTCACAGCGAACGACCTTCAAATTTCATCTCAGGTCATGGCATACCCCATTTCTTTTTTGATAAATAGATCCATCACTGAACACACTATTCCATCTTTGTGGAAAAAATCCTACATCACTCCTCTCCACAAAGGTGCCCCCTTTACCGACATCTCTAACTATTGACTTATCACAATCCTGTCACCCCTATCAAAGATTCTTGAAAGATGTGTCATCTTCCAACTCCTTACCCACCTTATCACCAATAACCTATTATCCAAAACCCAACATGGTTTTAGACCATCACACAGCACCACCACTGCCCTAATCAATTTCACCAAATCCATAAATACACATAGTAATCAAGGCAGACTAGTCTCTGCCATCCTCCTAGACCTATCCAAAGCATTCGATACAGTTTCCCACAATAAACTCTTAACCCACCTCTCTGAGCTTAATTAACATGGACGACTCCACCCTGCTCTGGTTCAAAAGTTATCTAAATAACTGCCTTCAGTCAGGTAAATGGCATGATTCCCTATCCCCATGTTAGAAAAATATGTATTAATGTGTGTATGCTTAATGCCAATTAATAACCAAGTATTTTAATACGCTTTTCATTCTATTTTTTCATGCACTGTATTTTATACAAATTGAGTTTCATATGAGACTGAAAAGGATGCTTTTTGGAAACTGCAGTATGCTTTCTGAAACTTGCAAGTTGCCCCCTGACCTAGTAACTGCTAGCACAGCAATATTCATGTTTATGCCTTTTGGAAATGTACTTGAGAAGCAGGTGCTTATCTGCTAGGTCAGGAATGAATGAATAAACAATACTATATTCTGTAAATATAATAATTTTAGACAATCAGCTTTGTTCGAAGGATGGGAACATGTGCAGCTGCAGTAACTTAGAGATAAAGTAGACAAAGGATTATTAGAGAAATGAACTGCTAGCATTGTGCTTGAATTAGCCATAGAACCTTGAATGGTAACATAACATGTATCTAACTGGGAGTAATCAAAGCCATGTTGTTTTCCTCAGGACGTTTCACATAAAAATTGATAAATCAGCAGAAATTCATGGGAAAGATGGTCAGCAGATGATGATGAAAAAGGTGGTAATCTGTTACGTCAGCTTGGTAGGACATAACCAGTTTAAGAATGTATAAAAATGAAAGTATTTCCTGTTTCTGCTTATACGAACTCTGTATTAGCACGTTTTTGTCTCCTTGCTGTAAGATTAAAGTGCTTTAACCTGAACCTACCGTGTTTTGATCATTTTTAAAGTATATTTTTCCTTTGACAGTTTGGTCCTTTGGACCGGAAAGTACCTCTCGCTCTAGGCCTAGGTCAGAATTGGGCCCAGTGGCATGCATCCATACGGAGAAGAGGCCAAATCGGCTCTTCTGTTTTGAAAGTCCTCCGACTGAATTGTCGTTCGAAAGAGGCCAGCCACTGTTTCTGATCTGGGATTGGAGGACAAGTCAGTGATCCAGTGGATCAACTCACGCAGGGTCAGGTAAGGAGGAATTACCTTATTTATGTTTTAAGATCAGGGACTAATTACAGAACTGTTTTTTGTCAGGTAGATTTGCATGTGCAGATCAGGGACAGAAAAAGAGGTTACTGTTTTTGTCATAGATCAGGGAAACAGAATAGGTAGGCAGTTATTCTAGATAAACTGTGAAAAGGTATAGAACTGTGGTACCACGTGATAAAAAGGGTTACGTAACAATTTATAGTTTAGCTAAGGCAACAACGGAAATCAGTGTACAAAAAGTTCCCGAGACTTGCCCCTAACTGAAGACAATTACAGCGTGCTGACAATGTTAAGTATTATACAAAATGGGTTGATAAGTATAAATTCGATGGCAATTTAGATAAAATAGCATTTATAAAACTTGTTAAGCAATTAAAAATAGACACGAAAGGTCAACTAAAAAAGCAACGACAATTGGGAGTCCCTCAGGCACATAAGTGGCTTGAGGAAGCAAATCGCAGGGAACAGAGAATAAAGAATTCAAAAACAATGTTCTTAGACCAAGAAGACAATAACTTGGTAATAGCAACGGGCCCTCCTTCGCCCCCTCTGCTTCCTTTACCAGAATATGAAGCGAGTGGACAAGCCGATACACCTCCACTATATCCAGCTGTTTCTACAGCATTAAAACTGTTTGTCAGAGATCCTATTGAGACAAGGTCTCGAACACACGACTTGAGGAGGGAGATTGAATTAAGTGAAATAAATAGAAAATCACAGGCTATGAGTGAAGAAGAGATATGTCCACTGATAGAAGTACCAAATCCTCAGGCAGGACAGGATCCGACTCTTTTAGTTTATAGACCGTGGACACCGGAAGATATCCAGAAAGCCACGGAGGGAATTCCCCACCCAAAAGTGAATTTTCGAAAATTTTTAGAAGACTTACAGGGTATGAGATTAAGTTGCCATTTGAATGGAGAAGAAGTAGAAAAAGTAGTTAGACAAATTGTAGGTCCAGACTGGCACATGATCAGTGGCGACTGGAATCCTCGTGACGCACAACTTAGACCACTCCCACATACTAATGCAGAACTGGATGGCAGAGTGAAAGGTCTGATAGACAGAATCTCTGAAAAGTGGAAGCCTAGGGCTGATTGGACTTGCATTCATCAGTGCATTCAACAGGAAGGTGAAACAGTTGATAGATATTATGCTAGACTGTTAAAATGTTTTAATAACCACTGTGGAATGCAGATACCAGGAAAATCAGACACAAGACTCCTCATATGAACAAAAGTTAAAGAATGCATTCTTGAAGGGTAGTATAATTCCCATTAGCAGCTTTATTACAAAGCACATGGTAGATCATCGTACAAGTAGACTACAGCCATTACTTGAATATGCTAGACATGCAGAGAGACATTTTAATAGTAAAACGAAAACTCAAGTATTTTCGGCAGAAGATGGGTCAGAAGTATTTGTAGTACAAACTGGGAGAAAGGGTAAGAAAAATGCCCAGGGAAATAAACAATCTGACAAGCAATCAGAAGATTTTGAAGAAAGAAAGAAAAAAGGTGAATGTTTTAAGTGCGGGAAAAAAGGACATTTAGCAAGGGATTGCAGGCTAAATAAGAAGGTGGCTACAGAAAATAAGGAAGATGAGGAATGACTATATGATAGTCAGGAATCACTGAATGAAAATAAGCAGGAAAAGACAAGTGCAAATGTGATAGCAAGGGTAGAGGATGTGGCAGGAGGGATAGAGGATGTACATGAATTTGTAGACATCGAAGAAGATGAAATTTTGGACTTAGCTTTATTGAGTTTAGAGCTTTACTTAGCAGATACAAAACCGGAAGTGACATTTCTGGTAGAGGGGAGGGAAGTCAAATTTTTGTGTGACTCAGGGGCCTCATGGACCCTGATACACCCTTCCAAATTACCGGAAGATTCAGAATCACCAGATTATATACTAGTGAAGGCAGCTAATGGACAGCTGTATCGGGAGCCACTCTCCCATGACATAGCGATAACAGACCCTGTTTCAGGGATGACCAAGAGAAGTAAAATTGTGGTTTCTGCAAAATGCCCAGTAAACCTTTTGGGTAGAGACTTAATGCAGATATTTGGCATAGCCATAGTTCCAACCATACAGGGTATGGAAACACAGCGACAAATGGATACTTTTGTAGTGCAACCGGAGGGTGAGACATATTATTGGTACAGCCAGGACTTAGTTACGACTGGTCCAGGGGCAATAACTGAGGAACTGATGAACGTAGCCATCAGTAAGTCCCCCTCCCTCGACATTGACAAACAGCATTTGTTGCATTGTACACTATATTACTGTAATAGACCAGGACCTGATAAAGATTATGAACAGGAATTGTTTCAGAACCATGCAAATAGACTAGTGTTATGAAATTTGTACTGGGAAGGAGAAGGAAACAGTGTAGAAAGCTGTTCATTGCCCCAGGAATTTTTAGCACTTTACAAATCTAATCGATTGCCACATGTTAGCTTAACTAAGAATAAAAATTTGAAATGGGCAGACTTAGGTGAAAAAGTCACAAGGTGGGAAAAGCAGACAGAATTAGAGCTCTCCGAACAAGGAGTACAGAAACAGAAACTGAATTGGATTACACAGACACACCCAGCTGTGCACTCGCAGGCTAGTGAGAATAACTGAGTATTACTCTTATTAGAAGAAGAGGAAAAAGCCTTAAAAAAGCATACCAGACATTCTCTGGTCAGCAGGGAAATCAGATGTAGGACTTAAATGAACAGCAGGACCAGTTACTATTATGCCAAAGTCAGCATTTAGACCCCAGAGAAGACAGTATCCCTTGAGAAAGGATGCAGAGATAGGAATCAAACCTATAATAGCAGCCTTACTTAAGGAAGGAGTCTTAATAGAATCTCCTGATTCACCATGTAATACACCCTTATTTCCTGTCAGGAAAGCAAATGGGGAATGGCGTATGGTCCAAGATTTACAAGCTGTGAATAATGCAGTTATATCCAGGGCACCGATGGTGCCAGACCCACACACCTTACTGAATGATTTAAAGCCTGAGCAAAAATATTTTTCTGTGGTAGATATTAGTAATGCATTTTTCTCGATACTGATACACCCTGACAGCCAATATTGGTTTGCATTTACATTTCAGGGCAAGCGATATACATATACAAGATTACCACAGGGATATTGTGAAAGTCCAACAATATTTGCACAAGAAATGGCAGGCAACCTGGTGGGATTCAACCCACCGAGAGGTAGTCAGATTTTACTTTATGTAGACGACATTCTGCTGGCAGCCCCCACCCAGAAAGAATGCAAAGAGGACACAATAGCATTATTACAGTTTTTAGCTACTCAAGGTCACAAAGTAAACAAGGACAAGCTACAACTTTGGAGAAAACAAGTTAAGTACTTGGAATATGTAATATCCAAGGAAGGTAGAATATTCGACGAAGATAGAAAAACAGCAATATTACAGGGACCTAGACGAACTACCAAGAAGGAAATTATGTCCTTCCTGGGAACTACTATTTTTTGTCAAAGCTGGATACCAAATTATACTTTGGAATCTGCTCCACTGGCTGATTTAATATTCAAAAAGCCGATGGCAGCACAGGATTTATTTCAATGGACACCAGAAGCAGAAGCAGCTTTCTGCAAGCTGAAACAACTGATAGCATCATCCTTAATTTTAGGATTACCAAACTATCATAAGCAATTTATTCAAACTGTAGACTGTAAGCAGGGTTATATGACATCAGTATTGACACAGCAACATGGGGACAAGCAACGCCCCATAGCTTACTACTCATCACAGTTAGACCCAGTGGCGCATTCCCTGCCCCACTGTCTACAAGCAGTAGTTGCAGCTGCAATGGCAGTGCAGGCTTCGGCCTCAGTAGTGTTATTCCACCCTCTCACATTGAGAGTGCCTCTTGCAGTTGCAATTATTTTACTGCAAGAAAAAGTAGCATATCTTTCTCCTGCTAGACATCTTTCCTGTATGACTATACTGTTGAGCCAACCTCATATGACAATCGAATGATGCACAACTCTGAATTCGTCAACCTTGCTCCCAACCCCTGCGGATGGCAAACCACACTGCTGCCTGCAGGAGATTGAGCAAAAGACACTACCTAGACAAGACCTTACGGATGTTCCCTTGGATGATGGCGAGTTGACATACTGTGTGGATGGCTCGTGCAGGAGGGGTCCTACAGGACAGATCCTAGTGGGGCATGCAGTCGTTTCTGATACTGAAACTTTAGAAGCAAAATCTTAACCACACAATTTATCTGCACAAGTGGCAGAGTTGATTGCCTTGACAAGGGCATGTACCTTAGCAAAAGGTAAGAAAGTGAACATTTATACTGACAGTCAGTATGCTTTTTCTACTGTACATGTTTTTGCGCAGAAGTGGAAAAAATAGAGGAATGATAACATCTACTGGTAAACCAATCAATCATGCGCAATTTATTTTAGATCTATTCGATTCTATTCAGTTACCTAAAAAAGTAGCTATTTGCAAATGCGTAGCTCATACAAAGCAACCAGGATAGGATTTCAAAAGGTAATGCACGGGCTGATACAGCTGCAAAGCAAGCAGCTTCAGCCTCAGAAGCTTTTCTTTTGAGTGAGGAATTACAACCCTCTGAGACTTTAGATTTAGAAATGTTAAAAACAATGCAGACACTTACTACAAATGTAGAAAAACAGAAGTGGATAAAATGAGGAACAATCCTTGAAAAGGGACTGTACATCTCCAAGGAAAAGAAACCAATTTTGCCATCTAATTTGTTTAGATATGCAGCTTTGTTGAGCCATGGGCAGAGCCATGTCTCAACAGGGGGGGTGGTGCAGTTAGTGAATCGAGTGTTTACAACCTATGGATTTACAAATTATACAAAAAATTTTTTTGTGCAGCATGCCATGCTTGTAACAAGCATCACGCACAAGGGGCATTGAAGCCTAAGCAAGGGAGTTTCCCTACACCGCCGTATCCATTTCATACTATTTGTATGGATTTCATAGAAGTGAATAAATGTGAGAATAAAAAGTATTGCCTTATCATTATAGATATGTTTTCCAAATGGGTAGAAGCTTTTCTGACTAAAAATCCAGATGCAGCTACTGTTGCAAAGGTCCTTGTTAAAGAAATTATACCCAGATTTGGCATACCGGAAAAGATTTATAGTGATAACGGTACACATTTAATGAACCAAACAGTACAGCAACTTAGTCGTTATTTTGGGATATCATTAAAAAATCACTGTGCTTACCACCACCAATCTGCAGGGCTAGTAGAGAGACACAATGGGGTGTTGAAGAACAAGCTTAGGAAGTTAATGACCGAGACACAGAAGAACTGGGTGCACTGTTTGCCTTTAGCACTGTTGAGCATGAGAACTGTTCCAAATGCAAAGGGATTGACTCCTTTTGAAACTTTGTTTGGGAGGGCATATTATACACCTCAGTGGAAACCTCTCATATCTGCAGAGCAGGAGGCTGACAGTTCACTTGCAGGGTATATGAGGGGATTTTTGAATAACAAACTTTTGCAGTTAAATTCTGTTTCAGATAAAGAACAACCGAAATCGGAAGCACCAGTAGCCCCAGGCACCTGGATCTGGGTGAAGATTGTGAAGCGAAAGAATTGGAGTTCTCCGAAGTGGGAAGGACCATACCAGGTACTACTGTCAACACCCACTGCAGTCAAGATCGCAGAGCAAGCTTCCTGGATTCATTTGACGCACTGTAAACTGGTTAAGAACTTTGAATTGGACAAAAACTTTGTTACTTTTGTACAACGAGAACATAATGGCCAGGTACAGAGTGAATAGAGACATTGAACAACCTCAGAAAACTTGTATGATCATTTTAATAGCTATGCTAATCACACTGTTCTTTTTGTTGTCGCCACTCCTTTTTCCTGCCGCGAAAGTTGAACTGATTAGACGTAATGAACCAAACATAGACTGGCATCCGAACTTTAACACTTATCAGGCAATTACATGTGTGTATGCTGAGACTTTTAATGTTTCGAACTGCTAGGTCTGTACGGCCATACCAACAGCATACGGGGGTTTATTGATGACTGCTATCCCCCTAGGGATCAATGAGACCTGGGAAAATCTGGTTTTTGACACAGTTGCTATTAAAGCACATGATAAAGTAGCACTGTATTTGCCTGTGACACAAAAAGGAATTGTATGTTTTTACAAAAATGACACCATCCAAGTGGGATGGAGTAAGTGTAATGTTACAGTACAGTATAAATGTTATAGAAAACCAAACGATTTGAGTGGATCTTGTAGTACAGATTATGACTCATTTTTGAAATCTATGCATAAGACTCTTGATCAGGTACAATGCAATCCTGTACTTTTTAAACAGTTATCTGTAATAGATAGGAAAATGTTTCATGCAGGGCAGTCATTTCGTAACAAAGTAACAACTAAGGTAGAGGACTGTTATTTTGTGTGTGGTAAAAAAGCATATAAATGGTTACCTGAGAATTGGTCTGGCAGTTGTTTTTTGAGGTACCTGGTTCTGGCCATCCGACACACTGCAGTTTTGCCTCAGGGAAATATTTGAAATACCCGAGACGTGACCAAAAAGACTATTAAGAAACCTGAGAATCCAGTGGGACGGATCGAAGCTGGCTGGAAAGACCATCGCGATGTGGGAACCAAACTTGTGCACATGGACTTGAGTAATGCTGTCATATCCTGGGCAGGTATATTACCTGCATATGGTGCAGTTAAATCGATATGGGAGCTGTGAAAACTGTTGAAACTTCTGGAAGTAATGAGTAATGTGACTTTTTCTGCTCTTGAACTGATAACTGATGAACTGAATGCCATGAAAACTGTAGTACTCCAAAACCAAATGGCTCTTAACTTCACCCTAGCGGCGAGGGGTGGGACATGTGCTTTAATCAAAGAAGAATGCTGTGCATTTATTCCTGACCATCAGCATGAAATCAATGATCATCTCGAGGTGATTCAGCAAGTGTCAGCCATGATCAAGCCAGGCCCAAACCCTCTGACAGACTTTTTCCAGAGTGTATTTGGGGGGGTGGGGCTCCATCTTTATGAACATATTGATTGCCATTGGGGTAGGATTACTCCTAATAGGAGTTTGTGTTTGTTGTGGAATCCTCTGCATGAAGAGATTAATCAAGGAATTCATAGATATATCAGTATCTGAGACTATGTATCAAAGTACTGAATTTGAAGAGTTGCTAGAATGCGAAACACTTTCACAAAAGTTTAAACTGAATGACTTTCTTAACTGCAAATCCTGAGTGGAAGAGGTTAGGGAAAGAAGCAAACTGTTTATTCTTTTTTGAAAATAGAATAAAAAAGTATTAACAGGAGGAAAATGTTAGAAAAATATGTATTCATGTGTGTATGCTTAATGCCAATTAATAACCAAGTATTTTAATACTCTTTTCATTCTATTTTTCATGCACTGTATTTTATACAAATTGAGTTTCATATGAGACTGAAAAGATGCTTTTTGAAAACTGCAGTATGCTTTCTGAAACTTGCAAGTTGCCCCCTGACCTAGTAACTGCTAGCACAGCAATATTCATGTTTGTGCCTTTTGGAAATGTACTTGAGAAGCAGGTGCTTATCTGCTAGGTCAGGAACGAATAAATAAACAATACTATTGTCTGTAAATGTAATAATTTTAGACAATCAGCTCTGTTCGAAGGATGGGAACATGTGCAGCTGCAGTAACTTAGAGATAAAGTAGACAAAGGATTATTAGAGAAATGAACTGCTAGCATTGTGCTTGAATTAGCCATAGTACCTTGAATGGTAACATAACATGTATCTAACTGGGAGTAATCAAGGCCATGTTGTTTTCCTCAGGAAGTTTCACATAAAAATTGATAAATCAGCAGAAATTCATGGGAAAGATGGTCAGCAGATGATGATGAAAAAGGTGGTAATCTGTTACATCAACTTGGTAGGACATAACCAGTTTAAGAATGCATAAAAATGAAAGAATTTCCTGTTTCTGGTTAGACAAATTCTGTGTTAGCACGTTTTTGTCTCCTTGCTGCAAGATTAAAGTGCCTTAACCTGAACCTACCGTATTTTGATCATTTTTAAAGTATATTTTTCCTTTGACACCCCACCTCTCCCAGTATCACTAGGCATTCCCAGGGATTCATTCTCAGCCCCCTTCTAGCTACCACAAAAGCCAAAATATTTCAATATACTGAGGACACAGCCCTAATCTGCTCTGCATCTAATCTCCAGCATCCCCAACAAAAAGCCCAGAAATCCTTCACAGAGATAGAAAACTGGTTAAATAAATCACAAGTGATACTGAACCCAAGCAAAACCCATCTCATACTATTCCACCCAACAAAGACTATTGACCAATCCACCTTCACTACATTCTCAGCAAACATGACCCCCATCTTTCCAGTTCCAAAGGCCAAATAACTAGGGATTATAATTGACCAACATCTAGGATTCAACAAATATATATCCCTAACTATCTACAAAGTGCACAAAAAGCTAGGGATGCTATACCACTGCAAAACTGACCTTACTTCCAAATCTAGAACTGCTATAGCCATAACCCATTTCTTAGCTACCTTACTTTATGCATGTCCAGTACTAACAAATCTAAATAAGACCGACCTCAACAAACTATCTACATGTTACCACAAAATCGCCAGATTTGCTACCAACACCAAATTTCATTCCGACCACTATCAATCGCTACTTATGTTACATTGGCTCGAGCTCCCCAACCTATTACGCTTCCACCAAATCAGCCTAGCAGACCAAATACTATTACTATCCAGACAAAAATCCTGCCCTATCTGGACTACTAAACTTCTATACTTCAAATAGGCACTTATGTTCTACCAGTAAAGCCCTGATAGAAAAAAATCCCATGTAGAAATAGCTTTGTGGGATCCCTCTTCCCTAACAAAGTTGCTAACATTTGGAATTGTCTTCCTCCTGACATTAGACTATAAATTAAAACATCCACCACTGAAAACACACCTTCTCACAAACCGACTATGCAACTGCAATGGCCTTCCTTAAAACCTCACTACACAGCAGCAGTACTGCTTCCTCATGCTGCTTATTCTTAGTGATGTGCTCAACATTGCTCTGTCTCTCTAACTTCTTGTGAATGCCAAATAAAGCACCACACTGTAGAACAAACCAGACTTCACACCACAGGTTCCAGGCCAGATGAAGTCACTCAGTTTAGTACACAGACTGATTTATTAAAATAAAAAATAACTTCTGCAGTAAAAGTTAACAGCAAAACCTTAAACTCTAATACCATTAAGAACAAATAACACTTCTCTGGCACCTCAGCTTTAAAAAAAAAAAGCCTTTTCAGAGTACATCTTTCTGCTAGTAAGCATACGCTTAAATACATGCATTTAATCAATTAAATAATCATCCAGTTAAGAATTCACTAAAAGAGCCAACTAAAAAGGTTAACTTTCAATATTCTTGTTTTAACCTTCTTATATTAAATGCTTCCAAGAGAATTCCCTATTCAAACTTCTTGGAAACATTGTATAATATTTTAAAATAAATGTAGTGTTTATGTAGTGACAGGAAGGAATGTGAGAAGGAAGTTCATAATACAGCTAATATGTTCATAGAAAGGGGCTATAAGCCAGAGAAAGTATGGTTGGGGTATAATAAAGTAATGAATAAAAAGTGAATAAAGCACAGAACATAATAATGCAGAAAAAGAATGCTGAAGAAAAAGAATGTGAGTTATATTTTGTGTCTAGGTATACTGATTTAGGTATTATTGGTCTTATATACAAAAAAAAATCCTGCCTAAAAATGTCAAAAGTTTTTTTATATAAAAGAGGCAGAAGTCTTAAAGACATGTTAGTACATGGAACATTTGAGACACCAAAAATATAGAAAATAATATAGTGAGATATGGAACTTTTCCATGTGACAATTGCATAGTATGCAAACATATATTGGATAGTTTTGAAAGTATTAATGGAAATATGTTGACAGAAGAGGCAGCTTCACTTGCAATAGTGAAAGTTTAAAATGTCCTTGTGGGTTATTTTATATTGGGGAGCGCATGAGAAGCTTTGCTGTAAGATTAAAAGAACATATAAGGGACATCAAGAAGCAAAGATTTCAGAGTCCTGTAACTATGCACTTTAAGGAACACCATAATGGAGATCCACAGGGGTTGCAGGCAACTGTTTTGGAACAAGTGAATACTAGGTTTAGTACTGATGAAAAAGTTAAGGAACACTTGAGAAGGAAGGAAGGAAGCAATATTTATTTTAAAATATGATACAATGTTTCTAAGAGGGTTGAATAGGGAATTCTCTTGGAAGCATTTAATATAAGAAGGTTAAAAAAAGAATATTAAAAGTTAACCTTTTTAGTTGGCTTTTTAGTGAATTATTAATTGGATGATTATTTAATTGATTAAATGCATGTATTTTAGTATATGCTTACTAGCAGAAAGATGTACTCTGAAAATGCTTTTCTAAAAGTTGAGGTGGCAGAGAAGTGTTATCTCTTCTTAATGGTATTAGAGTTTGAAGTTTTGCTGTTAAAAAATAACTTCTGCAGTAAAAGTTATTTTAATAAATCAGTATGTGCGGTGGTACAGCGGTAGCATTATTGCCTCACAGCAAGAGGTTCTCCTGTTCAATCCTCGGCTGGAGTGCTTTCTGTGTGGAGTCTGCATGTCCTCCCCGCTGTCGAGTGGCCTCTGAAAGACATAGTTGTGCCTTCACTGAAGGTTGGGTGTTGGGCTGGCAACTTAGCACCATAAAAATTTACTGCCAGTCATTAGTGGACCGAAGTTCCGCTGTGGCGACCCCTAACCGGGAAAAGCCGAAAAGACAAATGGTCTGTGTACTAAACTGAGTGAACTCATCTGGCCTGGAACTTGTGGTGTGAGTTCTTGTAAATACCACTAAATGCTCATTGTAATTATCATACTTATTTTCTTCTATTATTGCCATACACTAACCTCAACGTAATCTACTTGTCATGTATCTCCTGAGCTGTAATATCTCCTTTCAAAATTGTTATACATTTGTAGTATGATGTTAACTGATTCTACATTCATAATCTCTATAACTTGTTACTATTATCTCTAAATGCTAACTATTCTACTGATTGGAGCTTTTCTCCCCGAGCCTCCACTGAAAATGGACACCAGCTGTCCAGTCAGATACTCTTGGTAAACAAATGTCAAATAAAAAAATAAATAAATAATTTGCAAAGAAACAAAGGGAGGACATATGTATTGCAACAGCATCCATAAAGTATAGGATTTTTGTTTGGAGATGTTTAACTTAGGTAGTTTTATATGCCAAGCAGACTTCAAAGAACTTATTGAGTGCAGAGCAAATGCTGCAGATGCATGATAGGAACTGGAGAAGTAACTGAGAGCCTAATTCTTGAGAATGAAAAGAGCAGGCAGTTGCTTTGTCAGAAATGCAAAAAGCAAATTGTTTTAGCTAAGGAAATGCTTCTTTTGCAGTGAGACACAGGATCTGAATTGTCAAGATTTAGTAAGAGCCTTTCTAAGCTCAATGCACTGCGTGTGAATTGTTTTTATAGCATTTACTGTCTCTTGTTTTCCTGCCTTACTGAACTAGAGTAGTCCAGTTTCAGAGTTGCTGATCCCTGGGCTTTGTTTTTAGTTCCTGTTACTGATCCATTGCCTTATTAGGAAGGAGGGAAGTTTCTTTGCTTACCAGTGGGAGTGGGAAGCACTGAGCGGCCTTTTTGTCTGATTTGGTGAAGTTTCAGCCAGAAACTAGTAGTCCATTGTTTGTTTTGGGCCAATTCCTAGCTCCTTTCAGCCCCCTGCTATAAAACACGCTAAACGCGCGTTTTCCAGCTTGTACCAACTCAGCACAGATCCTCGTGGTGGCCTGCAGAGTGATCCAAGCAGCAGAGAGCTAAAAGAGTGACTTTCTACCAGATATAAGTATTTTTGTGGCTTTCCCACTGTTATTAAGCTAGCGACTGCATTTCGCCTGTTTTACTGCTACTTTAAGTGATTTCTGCATTTTACACTGTTTATTGCACTTTAAGTTACTAATTGTTGCAAATTGTTTATGTAGGCTACACACTAAAGTGTGCTAGCCGATTTAAAGCATTTATAGCATTTACTGTCTGTTTTTCTCCTTGTCTCTGTAAAAAAAAAAAAATCTCTTGTTTTCCCGCCTTACTGAACTAGAGTAGTCCAGTTTCAGAGTTGCTGATCCCTGGGCTTTGTTTTTAGTTCCTGTTACTGATCCATTGCCTTATTAGGGAGGAGGGAAGTTTCTTTGCTTACCAGTGGGAGTGGGAAGCACTGAGCAGCCTTTCTGTCCGATTTGGTGAAGTTTCAGCCAGAAACTAGTAGTCCATTGGTCGTTTTGGGCCAATTCCTAGCTCCTTTCAGCCCCCTGCTATAAAACACGCTAAGCACGCGTTTTCCAGCTTGTACCAACTCAGCACAGATCCTCGTGGTGGCCTGCAGAGTGATCCAAGCAGCAGAGAGCTAAAAGAGTGACTTTCTACCAGATATAAGTATTTTTTGTGGCTTTCCCACTGTTATTTAAGCTAGCGACTGCATTTCGCCTGTTTTACTGCTACTTTAAGTGATTTCTGCATTTTACACTGTTTATTGCACTTTAAGTTACTAATTGTTGCAAATTGTTTCTGTAGGCTACACACTAAAGTGTGCTAGCCGATTTACAGCATTTATAGCATTTACTGTCTGTTTTTTTCCTTGTCTCTGTAATAAAACAAAAAAAATATACACTATAGACCCAGTCTCACATAGTACCATTACAACCTCAAATCATACACATAAACACACAAAGACATACTCGGAGGCTCTGATCAAAAATCTACCAAAACAGCAGAGGCCACCAAAGCAGACACCCAAACAACCACCACCTCAGAACACAACACCTGCAACACATAGACCTCACAGTCAGAGTGTCAAACAGTCACAGCCCTTAAGGCCAAACACAATGCCAGACACACTAGTCATTGGTGACTCCATAGTCAGACACACTGACGTCCCGCTCACCAGACTGAGTAAGGAGAAGGTCACAGTAAGCTGCCTGTCGGGCGCTAGAATCCGCCACATAACGCAAGCACTCAGGTCTCTCAACAGCAGGTACAAATATGACTCAGTCATTGTCCACGCTGGTGTAAACGACCTGAGATGCACCTCCTTGGACTACATGAAAAGAGACATTGAGGAGCTCTCTGATTATGTAGCCCAGGCAGGTATGACCCTGACCTTGAGCAGTATCCTACCTTCACCAAGAATGATGCCACAATACAGAGATAAGATGATCAGCTTTAACAATTGGCTTAAACACTGGTGTCATTCAAAGGGGATCCAGTATCTGTCTGCCTGGGATGACATGCTGGACAAGCCACGCTGCTTCGCAGGGATGGCTTGCACCTGTCACCCTGGGATTCCGGATATTGGCAAAGGCTCTTGCCACCCCATAGTGCCTTTTAGGCAAGGCTCAAATTCTAAACCTACCACCCTAGAACACAAAAAGGAAAAACTAAGGGTAATGCTGCTCAATGCCAGAAGTCTAAATCTCAAAATGCACTTTTCGAGGCCCTTCTCAGTATGGAGAACATCGATGTCTGTGCTGTGACAGAAACCTGGTTCAAGGCTCCTGAGAGCACCCCAGCGCTATCAGGTTTTACCTCATATCATGCCCGCCCCAAAATCCGGACAATACCAAGAAAGGAGGGGGGTTATCCATATTCATCAAGGACACCCACACCTCAAGACTGGTGGCAATGCACGATGCATCGGAGACCATCCAGGTGCAATTAACCATAGGCAAGACTGCTCTGCAAATTGTAGCATGTTACAGGCCACCCTCACAAACTCAGGAACCTCACATGGCCTTCCTGAAAACACTAGAGGGGATAAATGTATCACCAAACACCATCATACTAGGTGACTTCAATTACCCTAATATAGACTGGGAACATTACTCAAGCCCAAACACCCTAGCCCAAAAGTTCCTGGAATTCATAAACTCAAATGCCATGGAACAACTAGTCACCATCCCCACAAGAGGAGAAAACATACTTGATCTCATCATCACGAACATGGGAGCACAATGTTCAACACAGGAAGTATACCCCTCACTGGTGAGATCAGATCACAAACTAATCTCGCTGGAGGTCCTCATCCCACCCCCACCTGAAATAAAAAAGACCACAGTAAAGAACTTCTCAAAAGCCGACTTCACACTTCTAAAGACTAGTGTGGTCTCCTTTAAGGCCCCGAGCCATGGAAAACAGTACTCAAGCCGCTGAATCACTTACAAATGCCTTCTACCAGCACCTGCAGGACTGCATGGATAAGGCAATCCCAAGCAAAACAAAGACTCTTTGTACCAAAGGCAAGCGTCCAGTCTGGTGGACCCCAGCCATAAACAAACTCTACAACAAAAGGAGGAAGCTACTACAAGATAGAGCAAAATCCTTAAAAGGTAAGACACCCTTGATCACTATAAGTAAAAAACTAAGAGCTCTCATAAAATCATCCAAAGCAAATTTCGAGAGAAAAATAGCTAAAGACTCAAAAGACAATCATAAGGCCTTTTTTAGCTATGTTAGAAACCTAGGAAGAAACTCCCAGATATGCTCAGAACTAGTTCAAAATGATGTGAAGATTACTGATCCTACAGACATTGCCAACATACTGGCTGACAGGTTCAGTGCAAACTCCCCCCCCCAAAAGGAGAGATATCTATACCAAACGAGTGCAGCCCCCAAACATCTCCAGCGCCCAAGTGAGAACTGCTCTCTCCAAAGCAAAAAACACAGCATCCATGGGACCTGATGGTGTCCCCGGCTGTGTGCTCCACGAACTCAATGAGGAATTAAACCCACAGCTAGGACAGCTGTTTAATCAAAGTCTTACCTCTGGATACGCACCAGGAGTGGCGCACTGCAACTGTGGTCCCACTTCACAAAGGCGGTGCCTCCACCGACCCTGGAAATTACCAGCCCATTAGCTTGACAAGCCTTTTCTGCAAAGCCATGGAGAGGATCATAATGGACCTCATAAATAAAGACATAGGGAATTTGCAGACTTTGGATCCAACCCAGTTTGGCTTTGTCAAAGGCAGATCATGCCTTTTAAACTTGGTTGACTTTTTCGAAACAGTCACCAAAGCCATTGATGAGGGAAAGGCAGTCCATACAGCCTACCTCGATCTGGCTAAGGCCTTCGATACAATACCCCACTCGGGTATCATTGAAAAACTCATCAGCTTAAATGTTAACCCATACATCACAAGATGGGTTGCAAACTGGCTGAGTGACAGAACCCACAAGGTCAGAGTTGCTGGCGCCATGTCAGACTCAAAGCCTGTCACAAGTGGTGTCCCACAGGGCTCAGTCCTGGGCCCACTCTTGTTTGGCATCTACTTTTCCGAAGTACAAGCAAACACAGGAGGGTTATGGCTGACAAAGTTTGCAGATGACTGCAAACTGGGCGCCATAGTAGAAAACACATCTGACACAGATATCCTTCAGAAGGGTCTCACAGAAACGGATAACTGGTGCCAGAGCCACGGCCTAAAGTTAAATGCCAAAAAATGCATAGTCATACCCTTCGGGAAAAACAAGGTTACCCCTAGCTACCAAATAGGTGGCAATCCACTGAGCACAGAAGAAGTTATCAGGGAGGGTGGCCTAATGGTTAAGGTGTTTGCCTTATAAACGCAAGGTGCAGGGTTTGAGTCTCACAAGGGATAATTGGCTAGGCTTAAAAGGGCTCACAAGAGCAGTTAGCTTAGTACTAATTTATGAATTATGAATCAATTATGAATCAATAGACCTGGGGACCCAGGTTGATAGTAGTCTGTCATTCGACACCCATGTAGCTAAAGTAGTTAGGAAGACCTTCTACATTGCCCACCTTATCATGAAGGGATTCTCATCTAGATCAAGGGAGGTCATAGTCTCCCTTTACTCATCACTCATCAGACCAATGATTGAGTACAATGCCCCATTCGGAATGTATCTGACCCGACACTTGCAGCAGCTGGAGAGGCCACAAAAGTTCCTCACCAAAAGGATAAAGGGTCTCAAAAATCTGTCCTATGCTGCTCGACTGAAAGAACTCCAGCTCTATTCAGTCGCTTACTTGATCAGAGGTGACCTTTGCCTAACATACAAGGCCATGTCAAACCCAGATTTGATGAATATGCTTCACCTCAAAAATCTAGATCCATCAGAGCCACAAGGGCGGAGACTTAAACCTCAACACGGCTATTAATAGGACGTGCTGGAGGGATAGATTCATCACCCAAAGACTCCCTATGCTGTGGAACAAAATCCCGGTACATGTGAGGCAGAGCACCTCGCTGGCCTTGTTCAAGAGAAATCTTGACCAATGGATGGGAGATCGCAGATATACCCCAGGGATTACCTCAGTGTCACTGCTCGACAGAGGCACAGCAAAATAATGGGTATAGTTCCCCATACTAAAGGGGTGGCGTAAGCCACAAAACGATGGGCTAGGCTTGTAAATGCCCTCGGGCAGATAGCCTAGTATGAACCTATGAACCTATGAACCTATGAAAATCTCTTGTTTTCCCACCTTACTGAACTAGAGTAGTCCAGTTTCAGAGTTGCTGATCCCTGGGCTTTGTTTTTAGTTCCTGTTACTGATCCATTGCCTTATTAGGGAGGAGGGAAGTTTCTTTGCTTACCAGTGGGAGTGGGAAGCACTGAGCAGCCTTTCTGTCTGATTTGGTGAAGTTTCAGCCAGAAACTAATAGTCCATTGGTCGTTTTGGGCCATTTCCTAGCTCCTTTCAGCCCCCTGCTATAAAACACGCTAAACACGCGTTTTCCAGCTTGTACCAACTCAGCACAGATCCTCGTGGTGGCCTGCAGAGTGATCCAAGCAGCAGAGAGCTAAAAGAGTGACTTTCTACCAGATACAAGTATTTTTTGTGGCTTTCCCACTGTTATTTAAGCTAGCGACTGCATTTCGCCTGTTTTATTGCTACTTTAAGTGATTTCTGCATTTTACACTGTTTATTGCACTTTAAGTTACTAATTGTTGCAAATTGTTTCTGTAGGCTACACACTAAAGTGCGCTAGCCGATTTACAGCATTTATAGCATTTACTGTCTGTTTTTTTCCTTGTCTCTGTAATAAAACAAAAAATCTCTTGTTTTCCCGCCTTACTGAACTAGAGTAGTCCAGTTTCAGAGTTGCTGATCCCTGGGCTTTGTTTTTAGTTCCTGTTACTGATCCATTGCATTATTAGGAAGGAGGGAAGTTTCTTTGCTTACCAGTGGGAGTGGGAAGCACTGAGCGGCCTTTTTGTCTGATTTGGTGAAGTTTCAGCCAGAAACTAGTAGTCCATTGGTCGTTTTGGGCCAATTCCTAGCTCCCTTCAGCCCCTTGCTATAAAACACGCTAAACACGCGTAAGCGCAATTTAGCGCGGAGTTACCACTGTTGCACACAAGAGCAGCGGTTAAACAAGGTTAAACTATTTGGGCCATCTAAATTCCACTCTTCCAATTTTCCCTTAAAACTACCTTCCTCGAGCTGTACTGCTGATCTAACCAGCATATCCTATAACTGAAAAGTTCATCTCTACTTGATTCCCAAGTAGACTATTCTCTATCTGTAAAGCCTAGCACTTACTCCTACAGTACTTGCACCTTGATAAAGCACTCTTATTATAGATAGTACCCCACCAGCCTAAAACCCACTTCCCCGGAGTCCTTTGAAAGTCACTTTATCTACTACTTCTAGTATGTCGAGGATCAGTTGCTAGTGTCCTCTCCAGCTCAACTGGTGAACCTGGGAATATTGAGGCAATGTTACAACTGCCTCAAGTACACAGACAATCCTCTCCTTCTCCCACAAAACACAAATACATGCGAGATGCAACTATACAGCCAAACTGGAGGCTGAGCTCTCTCAACATAGGACTGGCAAGACCAGACAGGAGGAGAAGGTAACCACACACAATACATACCCAGTCACACATGGTACCATCACAACTTCAAATCATACACATACTCACACAAAGACATACTGGAGGCTCTGATCAAAAATTTACCAAAACAGCAGAGGCCACCAAAGCAGACACCCAAACAACTACCACCTCACGACCCAACACATGCAACACATAGACCACACAGTCAGAGTGTCAAACAGTCACAGCCCTTAAGGCCAAACAAAATGCCAGACACACTTGTCATTGGTGATTCCATAGTCAGACACACTGACGTCCCGCTCACCAGACTGAGTAAAGAGAAGGTCACAGTAAGCTGCCTGTCGGGCGCTAGAATCCGCCACATAACGCAAGCACTCAGGTCTCTCAACAGCAGGTACAAGTACGACTCAGTCATTGTCCACGCTGGTGTCAACGACCGGAGACGTACCTCCTTGGACTACATGAAAAGGGACATCGAGGAGCTCTCTGATTATGTAGCCCAGGCAGGTATGACCCTGACCTTGAGCAGTATCCTACCTTCACCTAGAATGATGCCACAATACAGTGATAAGATGATCAGCTTTAATAATTGGCTTAAATTCTGGTGTCATTCAAAGGGGATCAATGTCTGTCTGCCTGGGATGACATGCTGGACAAGCCACGCGTTGCCAAGGGACGGCTTGCACCTGTCACCCTGGGCTTCGGATATTGGCAAAGGCTCTTGCCACCCCATAGTGCCTTTTTAGGCAAGGCTCAAATTCTAAACCTACTACCCTAGAACACCAAAAAGGTCAAAAACTATGGGTAATGCTGCTCAATGCCAGAAGTCTGAATCTCAAGATGCACGCACTTCGAGGCCCTTCTCAATATGGAGAACATCGATGTCTGTGCTGTGACAGAAACCTGGTTCAAGGCTCCTGAGAGCACCCCAGTACTAACAGGTTTCACCTCATATCATGCGTTCCGGCCCCAAAATCCGGACAACACCAAGAAAGGAGGGGGGGTGTCCATATTCATAAAGGACACCCACACCTCAAGGTTAGTGGCAACGCACGATGCATCGGAGACCATCCAGGTGCAATTAACCATAGGCAAGACTGCTCTGCAATTTGTAGCATGTTACAGGCCACCCTCTCAAACTCAGGAACCTCACATGGCCTTCCTGAAAACATTGGAGGGATAAATGTATCTCCAAACACCATCATACTAGGTGACTTCAACTACCCTAATATAGACTGGGAACACTACTCAAGCCCGAACACTCTAACCCAAAGATTCCTGGAGTTCATAAACTCAAATGCCATGGAACAACTAGTCACCATCCCCACAAGAGGAGAAAACATACTTGATCTCATCATCACGAACATGGGATCAAAATGTTCAACACCGGAAGTATACCCCTCACTGGTGAGATCAGATCATAAACTAATCTCGCTGGAGGTCCTCATCCCACCCCACCTGAAACAAAAAAGACCACAGTGAAAAACTTCTCAAAAGCCGATTTCACACTTCTAAGACTAGTGTGGTCTCCTTTAAGGCCCCTGAGTCAGTGGTAAACATTACTCAAACCGCTGAATCACTTACAAATGCCTTCTACCAGCACCTACAGGACTGCATGGATCAGGCAATCCCAAACAAAACTAAGACTCTCTGTACCAAAGGCAAGCGTCCAGTCTGGTGGACCCCAGCCATAAACAAGCTCTACAACAAAAGGAGGAAGCTACTACAAGATAGAGCAAAATCCTTGAAAGGTAAGACACCTTTGATCATTATAAGTAAAAACTAAGAGCTCTCATAAAATCATCCAAGGCAAATTTTGAGAGAAAAATCGCCAAGGACTCTAAAGAGAATCATAAGGCCTTCTTTAGCTATGTTAGAAACCTAGGAGGAAACTCCCAGATATGCTCAGAATTAGTTCAAAATGATGTGAAAATTACTGAACCTACACACATTGCCAACATACTGGCTGACAGGTTCAGTGCAAACTCCCCCCAAAAGGAGAGATATCTATTCCAGAGGATTGTAGCCCCCAAACATCTCCAACGCCCAGGTGAGAACTGCCCTCACTAAGGCAAAAACACAGCATCCATGGGACCGGATGGTGTCCCCGGCTGTGTGCTTCATGAACTCAACGAGGAATTAAACCCACAGTTAGGACAGCTGTTTAATCTTAGCCTCACCTCAGGATCGCACCCAAGGAGTGGCGCACGGCACTGTGGTCCCACTTCATAAGGGCGGTGCCTCCACAGACCCTGGAAATTACCACCCCATTAGCTTGACAAGCCTTATCTGCAAAGCCATGGAGAGGATCATAATGGAACTCATAAATAAAGACATAGGGAACTTGCAGACTTTGGATCCAACCCAGTTTGGCTTTGTCAAAGGCAGATCCTGCCTCTTAAACTTGGTTGACTTTTTCGAGACAGTCACCAAGGCCATTGATGAGGCAAAAGCAGTCCATACAGCCTACCTCGACCTGGCAAAGGCCTTCGACACAATACCCCACTCAGGTATCATCGAAAAACTCATCAGCTTGAATGTAAACCCATACATCACAAGATGGGTTGCAAACTGGCTAAGTGACAGAACCCACAGGGTCAGAGTTGCTGGAGCCATGTGAGACTCAAAGCCTGTCACAAGTGGTGTCCCACAGGGCTCAGTCCTGGGTCCACTCTTGTTCGGCATCTACTTTTCTGAAGTACAAGCAAACACAGGAGGGTTATGGCTGACAAAGTTTGCAGATGACTGCAAACTGGGCGCCATAGTCGAAAACACATCTGACACAGATATCCTCCAGAAGGGCCTCACAGAAACGGATAACTGGTGCCAGAGCCATGGCCTGAAGTTAAACACCAAAAAATGCATAGTCATACCCTTCGGGAAAAACAAGGTTACCCCTAGCTGCCATATAGGTGGCAATCCACTGAGCACAGAAAAAGTCATCAGAGATCTGGGGACCCAGGTTGACAGTAGCCTTTCGTTTGACACTCATGTTGCTAAAGTAGTTAGGAAAACCTTCTATATCACCCACCTGATCATGAAGGGATTCACATCTAGATCAAGGGAGGTCATCGTCCCCCTGTACTCATCACTCATTAGACCTATGATTGAGTACAATGCCCCGTTCGGAATGTATCTGACCTGACACCTGCTGCAGCTTGAAAGGCCCCAAAAGTTCCTCACCAAAAGGATAAAGGGTCTCAAAAATATGTCTTATGCTGCCCGACTGAAAGAACTCCAGCTCTATTCAGTCTCATACCGCTTGCTCAGAGGTGACCTGTGCCTGACATATAAGGCCATTTCAAACCCAGATTTGATGAATATGCTTCACCTCAAAAAATCTAGATCCCTCAGAACCACAAGGGTGGGAGACTTAAACCTTGACACGGTTATAAATAGAACGTGCTGGAGGGACAGATTCATCACCCAGAGACTCCCTATGCTGTGGAACAAAATCCCGGTACATGTGAGGCAGAGCACCTCTCTGGCCTTGTTCAAGAGGAATCTTGACCAATGGATGGGAGATTGCAGATATACCCCAGGGATTACTTCAGTGTCACTGCTTGACAGAGGCACAGCAAAATGATAGGCATAGTTTTTATTCAAACTAAAGGGGTGGTGAAAGCCACATAACTATGGGCTAGGCTTATAAATGCCCTTGGGCAGATAGCCTAGTATGAACCTATGAACCTATGAACCTATGAATACAATTGGCTGCCACAAAAAAAATGGAAATAGAAATCTAGACTGAATGTAACTGAATTGTGAGGGAAGCAATAGAAGTAAAAACAAAAGTGTGTGGGAGGGTGGTGAACTGCATAAAAACAGACCAAGACTGAAACTGGAGAGGTGCAGGAGGTAAGAATAACAAATAGCAGCAGAGAAGCATTGATATGTACCAGAGAAAGGGTGGTCTAAAGAAGAAGAAGACAAAAAGCAAGAAAGAGAAGAAGGAATAAGAGGTGATTTTAAGTGATTCAGGAAAAACAGCAAAGCCAAAGAAGCAGGAAATTGTACTAGACACTCAGTCTGCTTCAAGAGTAAAACCACAAATGAGGATGAGTAGGAACTGGGATATACAACTGTACAGACAATAGGAATAGCTCAGGAGAAGAGTGAAGAAGACCTAACCAGAGGAGCATAGAAAAAAAAAAACTGCAGCAGGGAAGGCAGCTAAGAAGTGGGATGATAGAGTCCTAGTAACAGGAGACGTTGTCACAATAAATGTCAGGTGGGCGGGAATGTCAGACTGGAGTGCATGAGATATGAGGCACTGAGAACCATCCCAAGACTCAAAATAGCCAGAAAGAGATACAGATTTTCTTGGATTGTAAGAGGTTCACATATGTAGTTGTCATATAGGAAAGGAAGAACTATAGAAGAGGCACACAGAAGACTACCAAAAATGTGCAGGAGATGCAGAGAGATGTGAGGTGCAGTGGTCCACTTCCTTTTTTACATTTTTTTTGGTCAGGAAAGCCTGACTGGGTAAGATCCCTCTTTCCACAGAGGACCAGGGAGAAAAGTTCCACAAATGTAACAGTTATTTTGAAAATTACAATTTTAAACCACAATTGACAGCACATTTAATACTAAAGTAATACATAACATATCAGTGGATTTGAAACTTATAATTCAATCATAATTGGCAGTACAGTCAAAAGAAGAGTAATGCAGAAATACACTCAACCCAAGAAAATGGAACAGACAAACTGCAGCATTGAATTCTGTTGTAGGTAAAAAGACATTCCCCGGGATTCATGAAGCTCGGCGCAAGGCCGGCGTAAGGTCTGCGCTGGCGGTGCAGTGAATAGCCGGCGCAGTAGCGCCATATGCATATTAATGAGAGTGCACCGCAACCACAGACACGTGCGTAGTGTACGTGAGCGAGCCCAGGTAGGATGCGTCTGGAGGCATGTCTAAGCCGGCAGGAGGTGAGCAACCTAATGTGCTGACAGCCACGGTCCGCCCATAATAGTAATGGCAGCAGCCAGGTCCCGTGCAGAATGAAACGCACGTAGAGTATGCAACATAGTACCCGTCCCAAATAAACGGAGAAGCAAATACAAGCCACGAAGGCTTAAGTGTACCCGTCCAAGGAGCAAAGGATACGCATAAGACCGCGTTTGTCCCGCAATGCACCGTCAGTGGTTACACTCAGAGAAGGTGTACAGCAGCATGTCAGCGCCGCACCGACATAGGGGCAGCGACTAAGGTCACCACCTGTCCCGGTCTGGGGGGGGCAGAGTCTGTATGGGCAGTTGTGTCCCGAAAACGTATTAAAATGGCAAATGTGCTAAGATTGTAGGACATAATGATATCCCGTATTTAATGTAATGGTAGCATGAATTGGTTATTTCTGTAACTGAAATACCTAAATGTCACAAGAAACAGAATAAGCAAGCAAACTGCCACAACAATAAACTGTTATTTAGGCAAACAAGTGAAGTTCTATGCTATATAGTGACCGTGTGTATGTGTCGGCCTGTAAAGTCAGATGTGAGTCCCGGAAATATCCCAGCTTGGAAACTGGAAAAGGTGGCAACCCCAGTAGCGACATGGGCATGGTCACCAGGGTTACCAGCTGTCCCAATGTGCCATGGACAGTCCCTGATTGGACAGTTGTGTCCCTGCAACAATCGGAAAAATGGAAAATGACCTCAGATCCCCTGCCAAAAATATACCCGCAATATACATGTAATAGTAGTATAAAACCTATACATTTGTATATGAAACACATACATGGCATAAGAAAATGAATAAGGAACCCAAATGCTTACAGAATATGCTTATAGTATGGCAAACAAGTGAAGTTCTGTCAACTGCACTTGCCGTGGGTATGTGTAGTCCTGCAAATTCCGAAGTTTCCACATAACATGCCCCACTATGGGCATTGGAAAAGGTGCCAACCATAATGGTCACAAGCAGTAGTGAGAGTACATAGCCGGGTAGCTGTGTCGACATAACAACAGTAAGGAATCAAGATACCTTAAACACAGGCAAACATGTGCATAGCAACATATCCCACACCCAGCAACGTCTCTGTCGCATACACTGGATGGCGTATGTTGAAGTGTAATATCCAGAAGCAGAACCCATGCATTCAGATGTAATACACAATAGCCTCATTGTACATGTCAGTCCCACCCATGTACACCTGTGCACCCTAACCTGCTAGCATCCGTGTGCAGCTATACACCCACACACAATGTGCATACCTGAAATGTGGTAAGATGTTTGTGTTAGGCAATGCCACGTGGGCAAATACGTACCCCACATGTCACCAACCCACCTCAGGTACAGATATGTAAATGGCTGCATGTGAATGTGTCTGCAGAATGTGTACATCCCGCATGTGGTATGTACCCGTCGAAACCATATAGGTTTGCATACGACACGGTGCACATAACTGTACACATGTGGACAAGTCGGGTTGTTGAACCACCGCATCGATGATTAGCTATGCAGTGAAGTCGATCACATATAGCGGAACACGTGCCTACCAAACAGGACGTCCTAACAGGGTGCTACAGGCAAAGAAGGGGAAGGTGGACATCACATGTGGAGAGTAGCGTTGCCGGATGGCCAAATACACACGGTCAAGGTAAAGGACGGAACAACATGCATATGGCCGGATGGATGTTGTTCGAAAAATATATATAGAAACACATATGAAGTGCCAGTTTAGACTCGAAATACTATATAATGCATTGAATTGTACCGTACAATATGGCAGTAGAACTAAGCCTGCATGTAATTGGTGAAGCTAAGTTGTAGTGTGATGGAATTCTGATCCTGGCAGTAACCAGTACAGCAGGCTCATGTCTGCCAGCATTAATTATCTGCTGGGTTACAGAACAATAAATGTATGTACATGCATAACATCACCCCTTCCCCTGAGGAGGATGGCCTTGTGAGCTCTATCGAAGATAACAGTACAACTCCTTACCAGAGAGACAAAGCAACGTATTAAGAAATTAACTGACTACTGTATCGGAACAGTCTAGGGTCCTTGAAACAGCTACAATCACAGAAGGACACTGTAATTGACAAGGTGCCTTGCAAGGCTGTGTTATTCTCATGGGAAAACATTTTAAAAGCACAACCCCAGCACCCACGTATGTATAGACTATTGTGGACCATAGTGATGTAAATGCCTTGTGACTGACCACATCATTAATGTGTGCAAAAGATGATAGTCTACACAATGCTCATACAGCTGTAACATGTATAGAGTAAAACAAATGTCTAAACTTTTACTGCATAGTTCTTTGCCTCCTGCTGCACAGTAGTAAAACGTCATTAATCTCAGCTTCCTGTGTCATTGACTGTCATTTGGAAAATACGAATGAGTGTTACAGTTTGATTTAAACAACTCAATTGACAGATGTGTACGTTCTAGCATGGGAATAGGTCAAGCCAACCATCACAATGTCCATGTGTACCACATACAAACAGCCAGTAACACGCAGTAGTAGTGCATGAAGGCATACACGACTGTGGGAATAGTACAGGACATATGGCACGTGCCAAGTGCAGATGCATGACTCAAACCCCAGGATGGGTGTCCCTGCAAAGAGGAACATGTGCCAACCACACCTCCCACAGATGTATCGGCAATAAAAACACATGGCAAACACACAGAAACACTACTGTCCAACACACAACTGCAACGGAGCCTGGTCAAACACCAACATGAAGCATGCACAAACGGAAACTTGTGTAATGTTTGCCTTAACACACCCCCATAGGCCAAAGAAGAATAGAATGGACATATGCATGTAATGTTGTGAAGGATGTGTGGTAGTCCTCAGTATCACAGTGTTAGGGACACAGATACACTGTCATCAACTGTGACGTATGTGCACTGTACACAGCATACCTGCATGTAATACAGAGGACAATCATGTGCCACAGAAATATACACTGGAGCAAGAGTATGGGGGATAGACAATAGTAAATGTGACAAACTATGAATATAGGTTCATACGTCCATAGGTACAGGGTAGGCCATCGTCCCAGGCTCAGCCATAACACTACACCATAGTTAGGATGACTTTGCCAACCTTCTGTGCTTCAGATAAAATACTCATGATATTGCTGTACCTCCGTCAAGCAGTGATAATGATGTAATCCCTGGCCTATACCTGCAATTCTCCATCCAATGGACAACATACCCGCGAACAAGGCTAGGAAGGATCTCTGTCTCACATGTACTGTGATGTAGATCCACAGCATTATGAGTGTCTGGGTGATATATGTGTCACTCAAACACATCCCATTAATGACCGTGACAAGGTAAATGTCACCTGCCCTAGTGGTTCTGAGGGATGCAGATACAGTAGGTGAAGCATACACATGACATATGGGTTGACATGGCCTCGTATGTCAGGCACAACAGCAGGTATGTAACGTAATGTGGCAGGGGTCCTACAAGTGGGGCAGCATTACACAAAATGATGTCATCCTGCATCTGTACAACAATTAACCTATGAGGGCTTCCCAGCTGCTGTGGGTGTATGGTCAGATACAGTCTGAATGGGGCAATGTAGTAAATCCTAGGTGTAACACGTAATGGGTACAAGGAGACAATGACCTAGCCTGATGTAGATGTGAATCCCTGCACAAACAGGTGGGCAATGTAGAAGTCCCACACAACCACGATAGCAACGTGTGTGTGTTGAATGAATGGTGACCGACAAACTCTGTCCCCTGATCCCTGGTAATCACCCCTGTGCTGAGTGGACAGCCACCTATATGCTGGACAGGGGTGACCTAGTAGATCTCCACAGGTATGATGTTGCATTACTTAGCATTTAGCTGTGGGACATGTCCCTGACAGCAGATATGCATATCTGGGAGGCCCCTTCGAAGGATATCTGTGTCAGATGTCCGTCCCACTATGGCACCTGTTTTGCAGTCATCTACAAACAATGTTGCCCATAAAACCCCTGTGTGTGCCTGTACCGTGGAAATGTAGATGTATGACAGGAGTGGACCCACGGAAGGGCCCCATGGGACACCACTTGCGACAGGCAGTAGGTCTGACATGCTGCCAGCAACTATGACCGTGTGGGTTGTGTCACATAGACAGTTTACAACATATTCTGTGATGTACGTGTTCACATCCCAGCCAATGGGTTTATCAACGATACCTGAGGGGGGTAATGTGATGAAGGCCTTTGCCAGGTCAAGGTAGGCTGTATGGACTGCAACACCCCCATCAATGGCCTCGGTGACTGTCCCGAAAATGTCAACCATGCTTTAAAGGCATGACCCGCACCTGAACAAGACAAACCGTGTTGGATGCAAAGTATGTATGTCCCCTATGCAGTCATATACGAGCCGCAGTATGATCCCTCCCCATGTCTTTGCAGATAGGTCTCCTCATGGTAATGGGACAGTAATAACCAGGCTCAGTGGAGGCATTGGCCCTGTGACGTGGGACTACAGTTGCCATGCGACACAACCTGGGTACCTTACCTGAGGTGAGGCTACAAAGAAATAGCTGTCCTAACTGTGGGTCTAATCCCTCAATGAGATAGTGGAGTACACAGTGGGGTCACCAGCTGGTCTCATGGATGCTATGTCCACTACCCTGGAGAGAGCATGTCCCACCTGTGTGTCACAGAACATTTGGTGACCACAAACCGCTGGTACAGACATCTCCTCATGTGTGGGGTAGGGTGTGGAGATGTCCTTACTGGACTTGTCAGCCTGTATGTTGGCAATGTGTGTATGTTGAGTAAACTCCACCTCTTTGTGAACCCAGTCAGAGCATATGTGGGAGTGACCTCACAGGTGTTGCGCATAGCAACTGAAGGTGGTATGATTGTCAGCCAGGTCCATGTAGGTATATCTGTGGAATGTGCCCTGGACCATGGCACGACAGTGTGTAACTCTACACATATGATGACCAAGGGTGTCATACCTCACAAGGTGTCTGCTCCACCTTGTAGTAGCCACCTCCTCGTGTTGTACATCCTGTGTATGGCTGGGGTACACCACACTGGATGCTTGGCATTGGTACAATGAACCACAGTTGGGTAAGTGAATGCCTGGTTCATGCAGTCCTGTAGGTACTGGTAGATGGCAAATGTGATTGATGCAGTGGCTGCAGTACTGTCGACCACTGGCTCAGGGTCCTTAAAGGAGACCACAGTAGTGTGCAGAATTGTGTAGTCTGCCTCTGAGCAAGCAATGTGTATGGTAACTGGCAACACTCACAGCAATGGATGCCAATAGCAGAAGCCAATGTCCAAATAACATAGATTAACTTCTGCATGACAAAATATGTCTTATCATACATGTATTGACACGTGTGTGCTAATTACAATTGCAAATGGCCGTTAAGACTGGCCTAAAGTTCCCGTGATGTACAAAGTCTGGAGGTGTTGTTCCGATAATAATGTGGCAATACCTCCCAATCGTGACCTCTGGGTATGAAAGTGGTTGTTAACCTGCAACATTGGATGTACACCATTGGGTTCTGGAGTCAGAAGACATGGTTCCTGTAGCACTACACAGTATGGTTAGTCAAGCAGACATCCGCGATTGCTGAACACACAGCATCAGTGAAACCCACTGCTCACAAGGACACAGTCCGACAAGCTCTACACTTTACATATGCACAGTGGTGTCCATTGTAGGACCCAAAAATTGTTGAAAGAACAGAATTATGTCTTATTTCAATGCGTACCTGAACTCATTGTCGTCACAGGTACACATATGCACCGCAAGCGTGTTTAATGTTGCTGATAGCTGTCCATGTAATGCAGCACAGATGCACAGAAATACCCAGGGTACCGGGTCCATAGAACTGCGTCCACATCACAGTCCCGCACACATGAAGGATGTGTAATGGGTACTGTCGATTGTTGCAGTCAAGGGATTCTGGGTATGTAGACTCTGGGCTCGGTGTTGTTTCGCAGGCAATCCTTTGTCCCGCCCGTGGGAGGGATGTGTGCGTAGCACCTGCCTTACTCTCCACTAATAATGCAAACCATCCACCAGAGAATGCTAAATGCAGGTGTGAAATGTGTACAGCCCTATACTAGTGTCCAGTAGGCAATTGTCATGGATGGACAACCGTATGGCCAAGATGGCACCCACAACTGCAAACCCGGGTAAATTACACAGCCGCGGTAAGGCATAACACAGGAAATACACATAGGGGTTACAGTTGACATTCCACATACAAAGCCGGACCGTCGTGCCAACACCGGCGTACACAGCACTCAATCTGCCAGCAACAGAATGAGGAGCACCCGCTACCATACAGCGGAACAGATGTGCGACCTGTGGAACACATACTAATGGCACACACACAACGTCAAGTAGGATATGTAAACTATGGCATTCCCACCTATGAAGACAACATGGTTAAATGAATACATAGGTAATCAACATGTTCCGGTGGTGTTATATTGGAAATACAGTGACGGATATGTCCCATTGGGATGTCTGAGGTTTATATGAAGCAGTTGCTAACCAGCATCTTTGGATGTATGTCATTTGTTCACAGTACTAAATCACCTGGTTATGTAGCACCATGTAGAATGGGTAGTCAAACAGACATCCGCGATTGGGGAACATACACCAGCAGTGAAACGCACTGGGCAGGTGGACACAGTCCAGCAACATCTAACTTGACATATGCACATCGGTGTCCATTGTAGGACCCAAAAATTCCATTCATTGAATGCCTGCTAGCTTCCTGCATTACTCACGTGATCTCATTGTTGTCACCACGTCACAGGTACACATATGCACCGCAAGCGTGTTCAATGTTGATGATAGCTGTCCATGAAATGCAGCACACATGCACAGAAATACCCAGGGTACCGGGTCCATAGAACTGCGTCCACATCACAGTCCCGCACACATGAAGGATGTGTAATGGGTACTGTCGACTGTTGCAGTCAAGGGAGTCTGGGTATGTAGAATCTGGCCTCGGTGTTGTTTTGCAGGCAATCCTTTGTCCCGCCCCGTGGGAGGGATGTGCGTAGCACCTGCCTTACTCTCTGCTAATAATGCAAACCATCTACCGGAGAATGCAAAATGCAGGTGTGAAATGTGTACAGCCCTATACCAGTGTCCAGTAGGCAATTCACATGGATGGACAAGCGTATGACTAAGATGGCACCCATAACTGCAAACCCGGTGGAATTACACTGCCGTAGTAAGGCATTACACAAGTAATACACATAGGGACTACACTTGACATTCCCCATACAACAAACACAGACAACCAGCCGATGAAGTCCAAAGCAAAGACGAGGTACTGTAGACACCGTCAGTGACCACTCAGAGCACACCAGGAATTAAATGCAGTCACCATAGTTTATTGAAGCTCTCTTCATCTGCTTCATAAGCAGACTTATTCAGAATACATACAATGCAGTCCAACCTACTACATGTAAAACCCTTAATTGGTCAGTAAATTAGATGTGCTAGGTATTAATTACATGCCTTAAAGGCAAACAAGCAAACAAACTTTACTTGGGTTACAGATTCCACACAGTGAGGACATCAGACATTGCTTCAAAAGGTACATTCTTCATAGAGAAATAGAAATATATGTATATATATATATGAAAGATGAACCAACATAATGTTTTCCAAATGTCTGACTGTGTAAGCTACATATATATGTTCTACGGATTGTGCCAATATATTAAAAGAACTGCAGACACCTAGTAATATAAATGAACCATAATATATACAGATAAACCGTATGATTATGACTAATGTAAAATAGACCAAGAAATGTAAAGATTCACAATGTGGTAATGTAAATATTCATTTAGAAGGTTACTTAAATAAATCAATTCAGACATCCATGTCGAAATACTAACACAAGGCTAGCGAGGTGCTTGCCCTCACATGTACTGGGATGTTGTTCCACAGCATAGTGAGTGTCTGGGTGATGAATCTGTCCCACCAACACGTTCTATTAATGACAGTGTCAAGGTGTACGTCACCTGCCCTTGTGGTTCTGAGGGATCTAACTTCTTTAGGTGAAGCATAGTCATCAGATCTGGGTTCGACATGGCCTTGTATGCCAGGCACAGGTCACCTCTGGGCAAGTGGTATGCAACTGTATACATCTGTAATTCTTTCAGTTGGTCAGTATAACACATATTCCTGAGACCCTGCATCTGTTTGTCGATGAACTGTTGGTGCCTTTCCAGCTGCTGCAGGTGTCGGGTCAGATACATTCTGAGCGAACGGGCATCGCCTAATCATAGGTCTAATGAGTGATGAGTACAAGGGGACAATGACCTCCCCTGATCTAGATGTGAATCCCTTCATGATGATGTGGGCAATGTGGAAGGTCTACCTAACTACGTTAGCAACGTGTGTGTCTAACGAACGGTTAACAACAACCCGGGTCCCCAGATCCCTGGTAACTCCTCTGTGCTCAGTGGATTGCCACCTATATGGTAGCTAGGGGTAACCTTGTTCTTCCCGAAGGGTATGACTATGCATTTCCTGGCATTTAGCTGTAGGCCATGTCTCTGGCACCACTTATCCACATCTCTGAGGCACTCCTGAAGGATATCTGTGTCAGATGTGTGTCTGACTATGGCACCCAGTTTGCAGTCATCTGCAAACATTGTCACCCATAACCCCCCTGTGTTTGCTTGTACTTTGGAAACATAGATGCTGAATAATAGTGGACCCAGGACTGAGCCCCATGGGACACCACCTGTGACTGGCTGTGAGTATGACATGGCGCCAGCAACTATGACCATGTGTGTTCTGTGACTTAGCCAGTTTGCAACCCATATGGCGATGTATGGATATACGTTCAAGATGACGGGTTTATCAATGATACCCGAGGGGGGTATTGTGTCGAAGGCCTTTGCCAGGTTGAGGTAGGCTGTATGGACTGCTTTACCCTCATCAATGGCCTTGGTGACTGATCCTACAAAGTCAAACACATGTAAAAGGCACGATCTGACTTTGACCAAGCTAAACTGGGTTGTATCCAAAGTATGCGAGTCCCCTATGTCTTTATCTATGAGTTCCAGTATGATCCTTCTCCATGGCTTTGCAGATAAGGCTTGTCAAGCTAATGGGATGGTAATAACCAGGGTCAGTGGAGGCACCATCTATGTGAAGTGTGACTACAGTCGCCTTGTGCTACTACTCGGGTACGTATCCTGAGGTGAGGCTAAGATTAAACAGCTGTCCTAAGTGTGGGTTTAATTCCCCATAGAGTTCATGGAGTACACAGCTAGGACACCATCTGGTCCCATGGATGCTGTGTTGACTGCCTTGGACACAGCATTTCCCACCTGTGCGTTACAGATGTTCCAGGATCTACAAGTCTCTGGTATAGATAACTCTCCATGTGGGGGGGAGGGGGGGAACTGTTAGCACTGAACATGTCAGCCAGTATGCTGGCAATGTGTGTAGGTTCAGTCATCTTCACATCATTGTGAACCCGGTTTGAGCATATCTGGGAGTGTCCTCCCAGGTGTCCAACATAGCTAAAGAAGGACTTATGAATGTCTGTTGAGTCCTTGTTAATTTCTCTGTTGAATTTCCCCTGGATGATTACATGACAGCTTGTAGTTCTTCACATATAATGAGCAAGGGTGTGTTACCTTACAAGTATTCCGCTTTAACTTGTAGTATCTACCTCCTGTCATTGTAGAGCTTGTTCATGGCTGGGGTCCACCAGACTGCATGCTTGTCTGTGGTACAAACAGTCTCAGTTTTGTATGGGATTGCCTGATCCATGCAGTCCTGTAGGTGCTGGTGGAAGGCATATGTACGTGATTCAGCGGTTTGAGTAATGTTCACCACTGGCTCAGGGGCCTTAAAGGAGACCACAGTAGTGTTCAGAAGTGTGAAATCGGCTTTTGAGAAAGGCATATGTATGGTAACCGGCACCACTGTACACATGGAACATCATGGCAATACACCACGGCTGGATGTGGGTAATGCTGGACATACCCACGGCAGACGTGGTGCTTTCCCGAGTCCGATGCCCGAGGGACCACACACATAGCCGGCCTTAGGGAAAGGCCAAGTAGGCAGCCGTCTAGGGCGTTGCTCTACTCGGGGCACCTTTCCATACTTTATTTGGTGTAGGTAGACCAGGAGGGGGGTAGCGGGTGATGTGGTGGTGGCAACTTCTGCCTAGGGTACCACTTAACCTAAGGCCACTCTTCCCGTGGGTAATACAGCAGTACCCACACCCAGACGCGGGTCATTGCTAGTATGGCATATCATCTATGGCAAGAATCCATATATTCCTAGACATAATGGCACAGCATAATGCCTGTCCGCCGCCCAAACGCAGACATACGTCACCCGCGGCGGTGCGGACGTACTGCGCGAGATGTCCGTTACCAATGTCGACATTGTCTCGCTTTGTGAAACAAACTCCACATAGCGATTCAATACTGAACAGCGACGGAGAACCCGATGTCCCCGTGGCTGAGCTGTTCAACCTGTTCCGCCATGTTAAATGTGTGTAGCACAGCGGAACCGGCCCAAACCAAGCAATGGACATGTCTGTGGCTCAGTGAAAGTCGTCACGCAATGGTAAACCCATGTAATATTGCGACACAGGTCATACATACCGAGGGTTATTAATGGAAATAGGTCCGTTCGACCAGACCGTGTGCAATTAGTATAACAAGATCTACAACGGGTACACCGGCCAATCGATAATTTTGAAATTTTCATGGTATAT
>NC_056733.1:1928290873-1928443373 GCF_019279795.1 Protopterus annectens
GCAGTGCCTGGGACCTGCCTCCATGCCCTACACAGCACACCTGCGAGTCCAGATTGTACACAGATCATACCTCCCAGGCACATACCTGGACTGCAACACACACGGGTGGGTGGTTCCCACACCACACAGTGATTTACACACATACTGTATATTCCTGAGACACATTGCATCATAGATAATCCATGTTCAGATACCCATGTTCGTGACCGCTACACACATTGTGACACGCGACGGTGAATACACTGTACACCACAGGTTACATGCTGGCCGTGTTGTCATACTGTACATTGCACCTGGGACAGTTGCTACTGCCATGTACTGACAGCAACACGCACTTCCCTAGTATGGACTCCCATGTACCCACACATGCTTGGCCATGCAGTACGCATAGCTGGGTGACACATTACACGACACATACCATACCTACACTACCCTCGGCATGCACCATACCTCCATGTGTCTGTGTGCTATACCTGAACATCCCCCCTCTGTTTGCTGAACATCCATGCTTCTCAGCCCTGCTAGCCACGCCCTAGACACACGACCATCGCAGCATGCATAATACATACGCTCTACAGCCGGTACATCCAACATCCACTGACAGAGGTAGTTGATGGCATGGCACCCCGTACGATGGACAGTATACGTGACTATGCCAACACATATCACAGTGCACTTCCGCTACATTTACGCACTGGTAGGGACCATGCTATTCCACACAGAGACATGGTGGTACTGGCCTTTTCACAGATGCCACAGTGGTATTCCTGTTCCATGCACATGTGCTGTATGGGCACATGTGCAGGCTGTTGCACGGTAGTTATGTTCACATGTGTGTGGTGCATCACTTGACAGTCATGGTGGGTCCTCATGGTGCATCACATACTCCACAGCTAGCTACCTAGACATGACTGCCATACATTGCAGTGTGGGCCCTCACGCGGTGTGGTGGTATGTCTCTGCTGTTTGGCTACATCCACATTCAATGCAGCATACAACACTCATGCAGGCATTGCCAACACAGATGTTGCTGGCATCGATGCCTGCCAATGGGGTACCTACCGACAATACACACTCTCACTCACTACAGGGTTCCAATCCATGGCTGGACATTGTATTAACCCTGTGGACACATACATGGTACTGCCATGCACACGTTATGTCCTAGGACACGGTCCCAATGTCACCTCCGATCTCCGTAGTTGTTGTATCCCGCCAACCTGGCTCTTATATGTCTCTGCAGCAGCACACTGCATTGACTGCTAGCCCGTTCATGGACGTTGTGTACCCTGACCACCACACTACCACATCTATCACACTACACATGGGTGGTACTGCATTGCACGTATGGGGCTGCATTTGTACATCCATGACTGGGCCATTCAGTATGGCACTGGGCCACATCCTCACATACATGCTCCACACACTCATTGACGACCTCCATGCCTTTACTGGCACCCTTGTTGGGCTTCTGTGTGCCACAGCACACCACATCCACATGCTGGCCACCTGTCATACCATTGCATGGGTGGTTTGTGTGGTACAGAGGGTGACAAATCAGACATTATCCGCTCTTTGCCCTTCAGCGCCGTTCCACATTATGGTATTGCCAATGTCCGCATCCAGCATCACATCGTACCCTATGTCTCAGGATGTTACGCCATGTGACTCCTGTGCAGGTCACACAGTGGTGCAGGCATATCATGCTAACTACAACATGTCAGGTACATGTGACATTGCACAGTCCTCAGTCATGTGGCCTCTCATGCTCACTATTTGCTTACACTACATGCTGTCACAGAGTACTGTCCATGCCTACATGTACCACATCTACATACCTGGCAGCATTCTAGCTCAACCTACTCATACTGCTAACAACCATACAGGTGTCAGTGTGGCAGATATATCATGTAGATGTCATTGCATCAGTTACATCACACATAGTGCATACACATCACCTTTGCATAGTGACAGTCATGCACTGTGTATCACATGGATACTGTCCCTATACATGCATATCACATTGTACATGGTTGCTGTACACACACATGCCCCACATGGTGCTGTGGTTGCCATATTCCACTATGGCGTGGGTACACATGTGCAGGGCCACACATTTCTGGACTGTATGTCTAGCTGATACATTGGGTGCACTTGTACCTGTGCCATACACACATGTACATGCGGGCAGTGTTACAATAACACATGTGTGGTGTACCTTACACAATGGATACAACTTTACATGTCACAGTATAGTCATGCCGTGATGTCTACCGGCTCAGACAGTTTACATATGCAAATGACAGTCGTGAAACACATCTGTACTCACCTGCATACCACTAACACAGGGGTGTCATCTACTCTGCCATGGGCCATGTTCTCCACATTACTGATGCATGTAGTACTCCTACATGGCGTTTGCAGTGGGCAGGGTGAATGGAGCACTCCTGCATGTGTGCACACATGCCACATTGCTCAGCCTGGGCGTCTGTGTGACCTCCGCAGACTGGACACACACCGTGCTGTGGGACATAGGTCCTGTGCACATCCCACAGGGACACACTGTGTCACTGGTCATGTGATAGCTCCCTTGCTGGTAGGGTGACACAGACCCATGGTACCACCACAGCGGAAGTACTGTATAGACATACAGTTGACATCCACCTCTGATGTTCAGTGGACACTACCGTGGGGGGGGGTGACACTATTGTGTACATTGCACATGTGTTTACACACAGCCCTGCCGGACATCATTGTTGCACACATTGCACCTGCTACAGAACGTTTGGACACGGTTACTTGCTGTTCCCTCCATTTCGGGTACCTATTCTGCTACTACTCTGTCCCATATGTGCAGGCCATACATATCCTGTTTATGTACATAACATTAGGCCATCCCTCCATCATGCATGCTATGCCTGTGATACTGTATATGATTTCTGAACATATCCATCATGACAGCTTTGCATTACACATAATTGACATAGTCACCCCTACTGCAGGCATACGTGCACGTCGCACATTCCGTATGACATCGACGGTATATGCCCATACACATGTGTGCTGCGACACTATACATACATGTCCTATCCCCTGCTGTGGCACTTCATTGTTGGATATCCACTGCCAGCATCAGCGTGGGTGGTGGCATTGTTCTGTGTTTGAAATCCCTATGGCGGACCTTGGGTTATCCGGCTGTGTACATGTGTCCCACTGCTGTGCACACCTTGTCCACAGTCGTTGGTATGCTCCGCGGCTTAGCATTACATAACCACCTTTCACCACTCTCTGCCTGATGGACAGGTATCTTTACTTACACACAACATTCACATACAGTGCAGATTCGTCATACGTATCATGCGTTACACACCAGTACATCTCGTGGGTTCGACATACCTTTCTGGCCTTTGGTTCTGTATTCGTCACTACTTGCTTGATACTCCTTGTTTTGTCTTCACTATTTGTTCGGTATGAACATACGGTTTGAATATCCAGGGAGTCTTCCTTATATTCGTCGTTACCTGAGGCATGTGGGTTCATCACGCCAATAGCTGTTCCTCAGTGTGTACTTATGCGCATAACACCGGTGATCCTCCTCCATTCGTACGTTACGCGTCGGAACTAGGCCATGGTTCATTCCTCGTGTGGGCGTTGGTTATTTGCAATACCTTAGTGGGGATGGTATGTATTGTATCATGTTTGTGTGACTGCATCCGCTATGTGTGGTGTCAGGTACATTTCGCTGTGGTGTTAGCCATGGATTGTGTGTGTTGGGTATGGTATTTTGTTCGACATGTGGGTGTCCGTGTCCTGGCAGCATCTGTCAATGGCGTTGTGCATTCAGATGTGTAACATAGCTGTTATATTCCTGTACACAACGGATGCAGGGATGCATCAGCTGCTGCTAGTGTTTCCCACGTGGCTTGTTGCGGGTATGCCGCTGTCATTGACTGCCTGTATGTTTTTGCTACGGTTTCGGCTGGTATCCCTTTGATATGTGCGATGGGGTATATCTGCGGATGTGGGTGACAGTGCGGGGTGTGGGTCTTGCATTTATACATACACGATATGCTTGTGTGTGTGCTCCATCCCTGCTTGGGGAGCTGCAGGTTACCTGTCTGTTGTTCTGGGACTGTTTGTTTTGTTGATGTCGTGTGGTGTCGGTATCGCCTGCATGTGTGCTTCCTGCACGTATTCCTCCTTCACATCGGTTATATATCTGCGGTTGTTCGTACGTGCCTACTATCCATTGGCATTTTGTCACTGATAGTTACGGTGATTGTGGTCCTGTACTTGGGACGGCCTGTATGCTACCGGTTGCCTCCTATTCGTGTGGCGCTTGCTTACTTAACAGTCGTGGAACACACAGCGGTATTTATGGGACGGTAGGTGGCCACGATCGGTGCCGGGATAGCACATGCGTATTTTCGCCGTACATGCCTGATGCTGTGTAACGTTGCCGGCGATCGTGTTGAGTCTACCATATGGCCGCCATACATACGGTCATGGTTTGTACATGCGTCCTTTGAATCTCCTGTTGGCTATGGTCCTGTGGTACATTCTGGGACATTTCCGCTTTGCATTGTTTTACGTCGCCATGCGCCTAGCCACTGAGGAGCTGTCACTACTACTTTGTGGGTACTGCTGTACATACGCCTATGGTTCCTGTACTGTATGCCTACGCATGTTATTCCTCTCTGCCTGTGACATGTCACCTACATACACATTTTACGGTGGCACACACATTACACACACACAGCGGAACACACGACAACCTCACCTCACACATACACATATTGCCGCCATAGCTCTCAACCTTCCATTTCCAAAATGAGGAACACACCTTCATAATGTGGAACAAATGGGCAAAATGTGGAACACATACTAATGGCTTACTAACAACTTCAGCTAAGAAGGTCATAGGATGGTTAAAATATGCTGATTTACTTATAAAGTAGAACCTTTAATGAATTAATATGATTAATTTCTATTTACCAGGATTTCATTTAAATATATTCCTAACAATGAATGTGTGACAGACTATTTCAATGTGGACCTTTGAGGAACTTCGAGGAACATGAACTGTTTTAGACCCCAAATGAGGTACGTTCCTCATAATGACGTACACTTGAGAGGTATGATTGCCGCTTTCACACCGACGGTTGCACACAGTACCTACGTTGACCGCATCGCCGGCGGCGGTGTGTACCTCCGCATCCATATCCTATGAATATGACACGCACATATCCCGTTACTGTACCGTGGCCTGGCGATCATCCCGACCCGCGGATATGCATTGATGCAGGTTGACATTTCCATGGCTGGCGTTCCCTGCTCTGCCCACCCTCCCGGATGATCGGGTTGTCGTTCACTATGTTTACTATGTGGAGATTTCGCGTCTTACTTCTCTGTAAACTTGCATCCCTGGGATTCCATATTTACTTGTTGTACCTTATATCTGTGTATGTGTACATATATTTCTATGTGTGTGATGATATCTATCTCCGTATCTGTGTATGCACATAAGTACATATGTGGTCAACTTGCGCCGAAAGTGGCAGCATACGGCTACACCGTCTGCTGTAGGACTGGCGTGCGGTTGAGGTGTTGGCGTTCCATGCTCCGCTGGCTATTGGGTGTGCAGTGTTTGGGTGGTGCCTATGTTGGAGTCACACATACGTCCGCCCATACGGTACACATTACGGGTGGACATGTTTGTGTGGCGTCCATTTCACTGTGTGTGCAGGTAGGGAGGTGTCAGTCCATGGGGCCTACGCTGTCAGAATATGTGCTATACGTTCCCTCTTTGCCAAGGCATAGGCATATTGGATATGCCTCCGTCTACCTACTGGGGCTGGCACAGTGTGTTCATGGCGCTGAACGCCCTGTGCCTGTGCTTGCCTTGGCAGTTGTGGCAGGCTTGGTGGCCCTACACCATTATGTCCCTGCAGCAGCTGTTTCCGCAGAATCATATTGTGTAGCATACAACATACTATGAATATGTGGGCACATGTGCCTGGAGAGTACTGCAAGGCTCCACCGGATGTATCCAAGCACCGGAACCGTGATTTCAACATCCCAAACACACGCTCTATGATTATTCTGGTTTGTGCGTGTGCCTCATTATGGCGTTCTTGCATGTGTGTGTGTGCATTTCTGATGGGTGTCATCATCCACGGCTCCAGTGCATAGCCAGCATCCCCCACAAGGTGACCTTGTGTGATGTCCCCCCTGGCGAATACCTGATACAGCTGTGAGGCATGCCAGATATGGGAGTCGTGGTAGCTTCCAGGGCTGCCAGCACACACATCCATGATAATGCCCTGCGCATTGCACACAACCTGGCAATTGATGGAGGGGTATCCCTTGCAGTTTATGTAGCGTCTACCCTGCTCCCCGGGCGGTGACTTGATTTCTATGTGCGTACAGTCTATCGCACCCAGTACCTCCGGGTATTATGCCACACGGTGGAAGTGGCGCATATTGCTAGCCAACTCCTCCTGAGATCTGGGGAAGTTTATATACTCATGGGCATGTCGTAACATGGCATCCAGGAACTGGTGTAGTACCCTGGATGCTGATGCCTGTGAGATGCCCATTATATCCCCGGTTGGCCTTTGAAAGGTACCTCTGTTGTCTCTTGTTCTCAGGCGTGGCCGGCACAGCTCCACTATTTGCTGTAACATGTCCCTGTCCACCCTGTAGCTCTCTACTATCTCCAGGTCTTGCAGCCCCTGGTAGGTCACCCTTGGTCTGAACACTCTCCTTCTCCTATGAGGCCTACGGTAGTTGTCGGCACCCTCCTCCGCAACTCCGTCTGTCTCTGACACATACCTATGCATCACGGCCACGGTGGCACCCAACATATACATATTAAAAGTTCCCCGTGTGTTTACACCCTACGGTGCGGCGTTTGGGAAATCGCGCTGTGTGTTGTGTGCATTCACACTTTATACTGTTGTGCTGTATACCCGGTGATGTCATTGGGTGTGTCTGTGCAGCCGTATCTGTGGATTATCTTCCGTGTTTTACCGTTGCAACTGCAACGCTATTGCCTTTAGTGTTACATTACACTTGCCTGCATTGGCTTAGCTTTGCATCTTACATTACTATTTCTGCACGTTGCACCTACTATTGCCTGCAGTGCATCCTGCAGGCACATGGCATATGATGCATTTTGTCTGCCGCCGTTATGCTACCTCTGTACTTGGCTGTGCTATTTCGGTTCTTTGCTCTTTGCATTTCTACTACATCCCCTACTATCTTTGCATTCCTATGCCTCCCCTTTCCCGTTTTGCGGGAGTCTGCATGCAGAGTTGTCAGCTGCCGCCGTTTGCCCTTCCTGGATTGATTGGTGTTGATTGCTCATTATGGCTCCAATTACACTGCTTCCGCATTTCCTCATATTCTCCGCATTACCTTCCTATATCCGTGGTTGTTGACGGGGAGGCCGTCACATGACTGGGTTGGGGAACGTAGTCATCCTCGTGCACATGCATCTGTGCACGCATTATGTACTCTCAGCGCATCTATTTCCTCACACGCCGGTCCTGCTGCTGTGATGTGCATTGTACAGCCCATGTTTGCTGGCCTCCAATGTGCTTCCTCCTACAGTGGCACACCCCTCTGCGATTGACATGTATTCCATGTAGGCCACTCCTCGGTATACTACCGCTGCGCCGTTTGCTCCATCCTTACACCGGCACCGGTTTGGCGATTCACTATTATCTGCCTCATTTGCATGGCATTGACTGCTAATACATGGTTACGGTGCCGAACACTGCCGCCACTCCTTGACAACCCTTGCGCTGGGGTTGAGGCTTTCCATACATACTATGGTGTGTGGTGGCTGTGCAGCTGATGTGTATTATACTGCTCTTTTAGGACATTGTCATATTATTTCATTGTTTTGCACCTTCTGTGCACATATCCGGGGGTTCTGCTGTGGTTTCTGCGTACATAACATTTATGTCATTATTTACATTTTGTGCATGTTTTCTTTGGACATTCTCAGTGCCTTTCGCCATTGGCATATTGCACCTGTATGATACCTGACGTTGACAACCTTCCATTACTCCTTGGTCATGTTTGGGTAAATGTAAACCGTTTTTCTTGGTTTACATTGCCGTGCCCTTACGCTACAACCTCGCCACTTCGTGCATCGCTATTTGCCTTCATTTCCATGCTGCAATACCGCACCCAGTGTGTTTACCATACCTCGCCCGGCGCAGGTCCGGCGCACGCCGGTAGTGCACGTGGGATTGGTTCCTACCTGAATCGCTCGGTGGCCATATTTGGCTTTATAATGCTGACGCTATGCGGGCGCCTGGTGCAAGGTTCATGAATCCCGGGGATTGTCTTTCAACAGAAGTCATGATGGACTAACTGATATGTTATGCTGTCACAGGGGAAGTTACAAAAGGATTTGTACTGTCATGTGCTTGAGAAGTCACATGCAATGGAATTGTGCAGAATGACAATCACAAAGGTGATATCAAAGGGACTGAAAAGCAATGCTTTAGGAGATATGGCAGCTGTTACACAGTGATATTTCAGTGCATTGAGAAAGGCTTATGGCTGAAACCAGTCTGGTTGTGCTACTGATTTTTTGGACTTAATAAAGTCTTGTTAACTTCTCACTGGAGTGCTGGCCTTTTTTGAATTTGACAGTGATGTTCCACTCATGCATTCCTGATTGTTGACCTTCAGATGCAATGCTCAGGTGGTATAGAGAGATAAAGCCCTGACTATGAACTAGGCAACCCAAGTTCAGTTAGCTGCGTGGGTGTTTTATGGAGTTGGCAGGGAGAATGGGATATTCCTACCCTGGAGGGGGAAGGGTACATGTGACATTTTCTAGTTGAGTGCTAGCAGAGCGCTGGTGCTCAGGGAAGTTGGATGTCAGGCTACGGGGCAGAATAGACAGTACATGCCCCGTATGGCACGGGGTGGAGCATGCTGTCATTTCCTAAGTTCAGACAGTCATAGCTTGAGCTAGGCATGTAGGGGAGGAACATAGGTCAACAAAAATTCCAAGACCCTGTGGATGATCGTCCACCCACACCTCTGTAAGATGAGCCATCAGATGGAAGGTGGATGGACTTGGGAAGTGATGAGTAACTTGAGGGGGTCTAAATAATAAAAAAAAATTAATAAAAACCTTCAGATCACTGCATAGTGCATTATTCCACAGAAGTCTTGTGTTTATCTGTGCATCACTTAAATCTCACTGTTATGTAAATACAATGTGCAGGATAATAACAAGGCATGCATACAACTGATATTACTATTGCGCTCATGAATAACAGTTTGCAAATATGTTTTACAAGGTCAATAGAACACTCTAACACTGAGAATGAAAATTTGAGAAAATCCCCCCCTCAGTTACATACAGCAGTACACAGAATACATTCAAATGGACACCTCATATCAGGTATATGATAAGCCAGTAATGCATTTATGTACAATTTACACAGGCCACTGAGATTTTTTTATTTAACATTTGTTTACTGGGAAATTCAAACTTGGAACAAAGCCAATTTTCAACAGAAGCCCAAGGAGAAACACTCCAGACACATGTTTTGGTAACGTGGGAGAAAAACAGAGTACCCAGAGAAAAATCCAGATGAACACAGGGAGGTCATGCAGAATCTGCACAGAAGGCACTCCAGCCAAGAATTGAACTGGAGAATCTCTTGCTGTGAGGCAACAATGCTACTGCTGCACCACTGCGCCATCCATGCTTTCATTATGTCAGAATTATACACTGAAGTCCACAATGCTACCAAGCTTACCTCTGCTGCCAATTACAAAGTACTGGTGTATGCATAATTATTTTTTTTTAGTTTTTACCAAGGGATGAGAAATAACATTAGTCTCTGCTGCTTGATGCCAAGCATCATGCAAATCTTGAGGACAAAAATAGAGATTTCTGTTTGTAATCCATTTCTGGCTGTGCATTTGTGGTGTGAGAATCTATTTTTTGACTCAATTAATAGTGTGAAATGGGGATCAAGCACATATTGGGACACTGGGAAAGTAAATAAGAAATGAGTAGGATGGTGGTTGAAGAGGACTATATCTATCCACTTCTTCATAAGCTAAGCTTGCACATGTACAAAGAATGTGGATTCTCATGTCATAGGTTAGCACTAGGTTATCTGTCACTGTAAGCCATTTTAAACCTAGTTAATCACCCCATGTAAGAATCAAACTGTGCCCCTTGTATCCTTAAGGTAAATAACTTAACCATTATACTAACCTCCCACCATAAATTATATATATGGCGACAACTTAGTAAGGTTTTATGACCAGTTAGACCAAATCAGGTGTATAGTATGCACTCACATAGGCGAAGTGGAGAATTATGTATGGAAAATATTTTTGGGGGGATGTGAGGCAGGTTTTTTTGTTTTTTAAGAGAAATAGGAATCACAGGGGTAGTATGTAGTAGGTTAGTTAGCAGGGGCAGATATACAGGACATACATGACAGAGAGGGATGGACATAGCCAAAGAAGGAGATGAATATTGTGATTGTCGTTAGGTATGCAATTTCCTAGGTACATCCCAATCCAGTGTGAACACAGTGGGAATCTAGTCTTCACCCTCAGAACTGTCACCGCTGTCTCTTGTCTCCTGTCATATACACCTGGGGAAGTGCCAGAGGTGGCACCAATATGTTAATGTGTTGCAGGATTCTTTCTGTACAGCTGATGTAGGCACTGAGGCCCCTCTCCATAACTTCCTGTGCTTGCCCTTTCAGCTCTTGTCAGTCGACAATCGCCAACTCTACTGCTACCCTGGTGCAAAGCTACCTGAAATAGGTGGTGCAAGTAGTGAAAGTATTAACGAAGTAATGCCTCCAGTCACACAAATGTTCTGGGTGTTTCTGCTGCTAATTGTGGCATCACTGCAGCCACCTCTGTGTGATGGTGGACTGAGCCACTTAGGCTACTCTAGCTCCCTGTGCTGGTGGTCATGGTGAAGCAGGAATGAATGTAAAAATACAATGAAAATAATGATCATTACAAAATGATGAGGAAGATGATTTTGGGGAGAGACAAAAAACTAAAAAAATATTGTAAATATTTTGTAATATTTATTTCACAGTCATTACATATTCCACATGTATTTTGAAGACTATTTATGTCCAGATCATAATATCATATTCCTGGTTTTCACAATTATAAACATGCTACTGAATGTGAAATTATTTTACAAGTGATCTATGGAGAACAGTTACTTAAATGGTTTGTGCCTGATTACACATTATTCTAAGATATGAGTAAAGTTCATTAATAGTGAATTGCAAAATACATGTCAGAGACATTTTCTCTTGTCTGAAACCGAACCCACTTCCTTTTGTTATTAACTAATAATTTACAAGTATAAAGCAACATGAGCGAATCATACATATATGTAAAGTTTGCAATTGTAGGCTATGCATAAACATATTCTATATTCAGATACTTGAGAAATGTTATTAAATTTATTACTATTCTAAAATAGTAGTCATTTACACATAGTCCTGGTCATGCATGTATATGTAGTCCTCACATTACACACTTGTAAGCCCAGTTCTCCTGTGGTGTTACTAGTTAATGCAAAGAAAACAGAAATTCATGTCTCAATTTATCATGGGTTTGATTCCAAACTGCTATATGCAATCAATGGCACATTACTTTTTATGTCACAGCAATGCATCCCCATAATAGTGACATAAAACAGACATAAGGACAAGACAGAGGAACAGCAGAGAAGGAATTTGGGAGGCACATTGAGACACTGTGGTCAGTACTTCACTATATGTTTTTTCCTTTATATGAGTACCAGTTTGAGGCGGAAATGATTTTATGTGGAATACTTTCTCCTTGCACTAACTGTGTTTATAACTGGAATGCTAACTGACACTTGTTGATGCCAAGCTAAGGTGTGTAGTCGACAAAGTATTGGAGCATGCCTAATAATTTTTTGAGTTTTTGCCATAGGACAAGAAGTGCCATTTCTCAGCAGTCATAGTTGGCAATTGACAGTGTGCTATGCCAACAATGCTGCAAAGAGTGAACATAAAAATCATATTTTTCCGTTTAAAAATATTTGTTCATGTGTGTGATTTGCTTTTGTTTTAGCTGATATCATTATTATTTTAGGGGAGGCCAAATATAGAGGACAGGGCCATACAGACTGTATATGAGGTGATAAGCACACAAGCATATTCCAGGAAAATGTATACATGATCATTATACAGATATGCCACTGAGGAAGTGTTAGTGCATGTTTGCAAGTTGAATTGCTATGCCCTACATATTCAACTATCTGTGAAACTTGCTAGTCATGTTTTCTCTTTTAATATATGTAAAGCTTGTTCTACAACATGCATACAAAAGTGTGTCGTTATTATTATTGGTGACGTGGCCATTCCTGGAGACAGATAGACAACCTTATCAGGGTTATTATCCACAGTGAACAAGTATATTTCAATGTGACCATTATAAATTGCATATGTGTGTGTAGAAGATGTTGAGTACATTAAGATGTAAACAACAAATTATCACGTATTATGCCACGTAAAAGTTATACTGTCCTTTATGTGGATTCAGACAATGCATCTATTGCTCTGTTGTTCAGTACAGACTTCACTAACATGTGGAGCTACTAAGGCAGTTACAAAGTACATTTGGAGCTACTAAGGCAGTTACAAAGTACATTTGGAGCTACTAAGGCAGTTACAAAGTACATTTGGAGCTACTAAGGCAGTTATAAAGTACATTTGGAGCTACTAAGGCAGTTACAAAGTACATTTGGAGCTACTAAGGCAGTTACAAAGTACATTTGGAGCTACTAAGGCAGTTACAAAGTACATTTGGAGCTACTAAGGCAGTTACAAAGTACATGTGGAGCTACTAAGGCAGTTACAAAGTACTTTTCTGAGTTCACTAATGCCCAAAATGTTAAGAATGGAGCACTGTCAGTATTCTCCTTTCCTCGACTGATGGCTAAATCTTTGCATATATGGAAAAAAAATATTTTGAGTTTTCACCATAGGACAAGAACTACCATTCCATAAAGGGCATTGATACCCGGCACCAATGCAAAATGCCATACATTGTTCAAAGGATAAAGAAAAAAAAATATGGATACAATTTAATGTTGCAATTTGTCAACTTTGTGGGTTTCAATAAGCAAAATGTGTGCACTAATCATCACAATTTCAGTTAAACACCTTCACAAGAGCTGAGTACTGCATGTATGGATTTGCTGTTCAGTCATTTGTCTGAGTGAGACTCTTTTGGAGGATGTCCATCACTAGGGGAACTAATGACAGCACCCAGCTCGCAGTCATCTGCAAATTTGGTCAGCCATAGCCCACTGGTTTTGGACTGCACCTCGGAAAAGTTTATCCCAAATAACAGAGGCTCCAAGACCAAACCCTGTGGTACGCCACTTGTTACGAGTCTACTGCTTGAGGTGGCTTCCCCTATTTTGACTACATGGGTGCTATCAGTGAGACAGTTTGCTACCCATCTAGTAACATATGGATTGATGCCTAGTTGAGAGTTTAGCCATTATGACCAAGTGGGAAATAGTGTTAAAGGCTTTGGCCAGGTCAAGGTAGGTGGTGTGCACCATCTTTCCCTCATCCATGGCTTTGGTGAGTGTCTCAAAGAAGTCAACAAATTAAGCAGACATGACCTCCCCCTGATGAAGCCAAACTGTGTGGGATCAAGTGTTTAGAGGTTGCCATTGCCCTTGTTAATGACGTCCATGATAATCCATTCCATGGCCTTGCAGATCAAGCTAGTTAGGCTAATGGGTCTATAATTTCCCGGATCGGGACTGTGTAAAGGGATGACAGTGGCTCTCCTCCACGCAGCTGGGATGAAGCCAGTACTTAGGCATTGGGCTGAATAGTGTGCCTGATGGTGCTACAAGTTCCTGCCTGAGTTCACATAGAATGCAGCCTGGGATGTTATCGAGTCCCATGGAGGCTATGTTTTTTGCATTTGAGAGAGCAGTGATGACCTGTTCCCTAGATATAAGGGGAAGGGGGCAGGTACTGGGGATGTCCTGATTTACTAATGGGGGGAACAGAGAGGTAAAGTTTTCACAGAATCTGTCAGCCAGCAAGTTTGCTATATCTACAGCATTTGTATATGTGGTGTCCTTGCCCACCAGTTCTGAACAGATCAGGGTGCTTCCTTTGAGGTTTCGGACATATGTGAAGAAGGCCTTATGATTGTGTTTAGTAGATGTGGCCAATTTTGACTCGAAGTTTGCCTTGAAATATTTTACTAGTGCTCTTATTTGCTTGTTCAGGCTAAGGAGACATTGCTTCCAATTAGGCACCTGCTCTTTCTTGGTCTTGGACAGCAATTTTTTCCTTTTGCTATAGAGTTTATTTATTGCAGATGTCCATCAGGAAGGTTTACTCTTCCCTGTAGAGGATGATTTAGTCCTGTCGGGTATTCCTGATTCCATGCATCTATATAAATGCTCGTATAGTGCTTTGGTGTAGTTTTGGATATTGGTGCCAGTTCTTACAGAGGGGGAGGTGGCTGTGAAGCAGTTTATACAATCCCTCAGGAGGCTGTAATCAGCTTTGGAAAAGTCTGATCCTAGCTATAGGGGGGTTGGGGGAGATTTTGACTTCGAAAGTGACTGCTTTGTGGTTGGATCATACCAGGGAGGATGATACTATAGGGATGCTGCAGTGGTTACTCATGTTGGTTAATACCAAATCCAATATATTATCACCTCTTGTGGGAGTATCGACTAGCAGTTCCAAGGAATTTGCATTGGCATAAATCAAGGAATCTCTGGACATTTGTGTTCTGGCATGAGTAGTTCTTCCAATCTAAGTTTGGGAAGTTAAAGTCACCCAGGATAAGGGTAAAGGGTTGAATCTTGATAGATTTGAACAGGTCCAAATAGGTGGATTGGGCATCTTGAGTCAGATTTGGGGGCCAGTAGCTAGCTATGATTTGAATAGGGGTCTTGTCAATGGTTAACTGCACCTGGAGTGTCTCCTGTGTGTCATACTGTTTGACCATCCTGGAGGTATGTATGTCTTTAATGTACATTGAAACTCCACCTCCTTTGGCTTTACTGTTCACAGTTTAGGGTCTGACTGTATGATAGGATGAGTAACCAGGTAAGGTCAGGGTGCTCTCCGCAGCTTTGAACCAGGATTCTGTGACTGCACAAATGTCAGAATTTTCCAGGGATAGGAATGTTTGCAATGAGTACAGTTTCATGTTTAGTCTCCTAGCGTTTAGCAGCATGATCTTTAATTTGTGTTTTGTTGACATTTTTATGTTGGTACCTACATTTAGTGTTATGTGTGGGAACTTGTATTGCTGTTTAGAGTGTTGTTTGTATTTTTAAGGGTGCATGATTTTTTTTTCCTTTTAGGGTGTAGGTATGTTATACTTGACTATGCTACTCATTGACTACATGTTGATATATTTTGTTTCACAGCTATGAAGTGTGTAGTACCATGAGTATAGGTTCATAGGTTCATACTAGGCTATCTGCCCTAGGGCATTTATAAGCCTAGCCAGAATGTGTTTGGCTTTCACCACCCATTTTAAATTTATTTTGCTATGCCATTTTTCGAGGTTAGTATACTGTGCCTCTGTCTAACAGTGACACAGAAGTGATACCTGGGGTAAACCTACGATCTCCCATCCACTCATCAAGATTCTTCTTGAAGAGAGACAATGAGGGACTCTACCTAACCTGGACTGGGATTTTATTCCAGAGTGAAGGGAGCCTCTGGGTTATGAATCTGTCCCTCCAGCATGTCCTATTTATTTCAGTGCTGAGGTTCAAGTCTCTTGAGCGCGTAGCTCGATGGGATTTGGATTTTCTGAGGTGCAGCATGTCCATTAATTCCGGGTTGGACATGGCTTTATACGTCAGGCACAGATCGCCTCTGAACAGGTGGTATGCCACTGAGTAGAGCTGGAGTTTCTTTAACCGGGCAGCATATGGCATCTGTTTGAGCCCTTTGATCCTCTTGGTGAGGTACTTTTGGGGTCTTTCCAGTTGCTGCAGGTGTCTGGTAAGGTACATCCCAAAAGGGGCATTGTACTCAATTATGGGCCTGATGAGGGATGAGTAAAGAGGCATGATGACCTCCCCTGATCTAGATGTGAATCCCTTCATGATTAGGTGGGCTATATAACATGTTTTTCTAACCACTTTGGCCACGTGTTGTCAAAGATATTAAGTTGTATTGTGATATCTGCTTTTTTATTTCATCACAGTAGGAATATGTCTCTCAAACCTAGAAGTACAAAGGACTCCTCCTCACAAAAACCTTCTTCCACAGATGCTGAGAATGAGGTCATACTACAAGTTTACATTTCCATGTTGGACAACTCTGATTTAGGAATCTCTGACAAGCCCTTCCTTCAGTAATTGTGTATGGTGGAATGTTGTCAGGGAAGTCAATGCTGCTGATGTCACTCAAGCCTGAATATACACAAGTATCAGACATGGAAATTAAAAGTATCTGTGCTATTGATATATTGTATCAATTAGTGATGTAAATTTGTAATATTGTTAAAAAGAAACATGACTTTTTTTTCTGTGTTATCTATCCCTCTTTCAAATTCTACAATAAAAAAAATAGAACATAGCAATATTTTAAATGACATCAATGTCTACCACAGTTTGTAGTCATAATTTCACAGAAAAAATATCCTTAAATTAAAACTGTATCATATTTTATGTGCTTCTATTTAAGCTGAGCTACATTTGCTTTGTGTCCACCTTTGTATATGGGTCCAGTGAGGTGGACAACAATGCAACATCATACTGCTATGAAACAGTATGCCTTAAGCACTTTCCAACCTGCAACAGTCTTGCAAGCTCTGCAATTGCTTCCCATGGGAGATGCATGTGCACATTCACTCATATGTATCATCCAAACAATATACCACTTGCAGCATGGAGCTCACCACATTGCTGAGACTATTGTGAGACCTGGCAGCCTCCTTTCCTTCAGAATGGTGAGATTCATAGGTTCATAGGTTCTTAGATTAGTACTAGGCTAACGGCCCTTGCGAGCCATTGTAAGCCTAGCCAATTATCCCATGTGAGACTCATACCCTGCACCTTGTGTTTGTAAGGCAAACACCTTAACCATTAGGCCACCCTCCCAGATGGCATTTTCTCTTATGCCTATCCTCATCCCATCTACACTCTCCAGTGCCCGCACTGCTAGTTGAACACAAGCCATCTTGGGTACAGTAAGGGATAAATGCTTCTACGCCACGAGGTAGGACTGACCACTAAGGTGTTCTGTGCTGGTTTGTAATTCTAAATGTCTTGACATAGTCTGCAAACAAGCATCTAACTAGAACACGTCAAATGCATTGTACAAGGTAACAGTGTGGTACCAGCAAACTTACTTGATATAATTAATATATTTAGCTAAAATATGTAAATTTAATTTAAAAGTTCCTTCATTTAACTTAAAGTTCCCTGACTGTCAGGATGTTCCCATTGAAAAGAACTTAGAACCTAAGACCATCCATACTACATATACCTTCTAGAATGCTTTAGTGTGGCTATATTACACTTTTGCAAACAAAGAATAGAAAATACACCCAGTGTTTAAATAACTTAGAAACACTAAAAAATTGGAAGTGGCTATTAAATAAAGAGAAACTGAAACTATAAGTTTCAATAAGAGAAAAAAATGGGTTTGACTTCAGGCTGCTCCCAAAATATGGAACACAACACAGGCAGTCCAACTGTATAAATGTTTTTTTTAATTCTGGTACCTCGGCCTTCGCCTTCTCACGGAATGCTCCCAAAATATGACAAGCTTGCAGCTTAAGGCCTGAATACGAAATGGCATACAACTACGGCAGACGAGGAACACCCCACAGAGTGGATCAAATTTTAGAACCCAGAAGTAACGTCCTTATCAGGAGAGGGATTGTTTGAAGGATATACAAACTACCAGTAACCTTTTATACATTGTAATTTTACAGTATTGGAGAGGTTTGGCAGAGTGACTTAGCTATAGTGATTTTACAGACATTCAGTAAAAATAATTTGCAATTTCAAACATGCGATTAACTCCTGAAAGTGCAAGATGTTAGGCTGCCAAATGCCAATGCCTACATGAGTATTTCTACTCTTCCTGTAAACTGAATAGAATATTTCAGGGTTTTACTTATATGTGTTGGAAATGCCAAGAGAATGCACTGGGAGATTGGAATCAGTTTTTGAAGTTGCCCTTTACAAAGACAATACAAGGAAGATATGTATTCCATGCTGGCTATGCTTGGTTGAGAATCTTACACAAAGAACTTAAATGCCTTTCATCAATGAACACTTGCAAACCACCAGAGATGATGATTTCTATTGTGCTATCAAAGAAGAAAATACCACTAGGGAAACCAAAAAAGCTAGTTAAAGGAGGAAAATCTCCAGAGACGTGATTAGAACTACAATGGAGAAGCTTATGCCAACATTAGAACATCAGAGAAGATGGTCGCATTAAGATGGAAGAGCATATGGGGCTACCAAGGCAAACAGCCAACCAGAGGAGCAGCAAAACATACAGTCCACATAGGGAATAAAAGAGTTTATAATGCAGTCAGTGACTAGAAAGGGAATGAGGAAGGGGCTTCATCAATGTAGTATGAACACAGAAACTTGCCTGCTGACTTCAGCATCTCCTCCACTGACTTTGACTTGATTTTTTATTTTTCTAATTGTAATGTCTTATCTCCAGCCATACAGCAACTGTCATCTCTGGTGGTCTATACCTGTACATGAAATGAAAAGGCCTTTGGTTCTTTACATCCCATTAGATTCCTCAAGTCACCAGATGAGAGGATGCTGGTTGTTCCACGGTCCATTATGGAAAAAGTGTATTATTTGCTTACCTTATCTCCAGTCCTTTGGAATAGGCTACTGACCTTAATTAGGAAATATGTCAAGAAATATGTCAAGAAAGCTTTCTTTAGGAAGTTGCTGAATCTGCATATGCTTAGAAAAGTCCTTTTAAACCCTACCCAAAGGTGCAGCATTTTTTTATTACAGTTTTAATTTTTTTTATTCTTTTAGTTCTGTTTTTAGCAAGCTACCCTTTTACCTCACTGCTCCTTACAGCTTGTATTTATATGCAATGTTTGTGTTTGGTAGATAAGCATTTAGTAATAGTATAATGGCTCTTTGGAAGGTCCTCCCTTATATAGGGTGCAGCAGTTCTGTAGTCACTAGGTACAAAATCTGTATGGAAGCTGAGGTTGAAAAGTGTTGTTAGGGGTATGGTGCAATCATGCTTTATGCTATTTAAAATGCATCTAGAGATATTGTCAGGACCCATCAATGTAGTATTTTAGCTTTTGATAATGTTTTTAGGGCTTGATCCCCAATGATAGTTGGAAGTGAACCAGATTCAGGTGTATCTTCATGGGCAGACAGAAGGGAGAATACTACAGTCTTTAGATCTTCACAAAATTACAAATTGTGTGTGGATAAAAGAAGGAAGCCTTTTAATTTTTACACTGAAACTAATTTCTTGGAAAAAACATCTTTCTTAGGTTACTGATGTTGTTTATACTTATTGGAAAAAAAGAAACAAGTACCGTGTTAAAATCATCAAACTACAGCCTCAAGTCATGAATAATAAATTGGCAAGGGAATATTTCCTGTGATATGTGCTACAGTAGTCCTGTTAAAATGGGAAGTTTGCCATGTCCTCTCTCCTTCCCTTTGTGCTCATTATCATTGTGAGGTTTTAAAAGTGACATTTACATTCACAGGTCTAATATCTTAAGGTTCTGCCAAGCTTCTTATTTTGCACTTAGCAATTATTCATACAGTGACTTTTGCTATAAAATGCATTGCTGTTTTAGGTTTTAGCCTATGAAAGCCATGGGACCAAGATATTAGTTTCACTGTAAAATATAACGGCTTCCTTGTTTTAGCCACACACAATTTATTGACTTTTTTGACGTACATTTTTCACTTATAAAGAGCAAAACCAGGTCTGGCAACTAACACTGATGACTAAAGCTATGGGCTCTTTCCTGTGCCTAGAGTGCAGGGTTTGATACCTTCATTTGCTTACTGTGTGATTCTCAGCAAGTCAGTTAACTAGTCAGTGGTACCAGATCACCCCTGAAAATAGACAACTGTGTCCTGTAGGGTTATCTGGTCAATAAATAGGTTAAACACATTTGTTGTTGCTTAGTCTTTATGTCTTCTCTTTGCTTTACTTCGTTTGACGTTGCTTAGTCTTTATGTCTTCTCTTTGTTTGCTTCATGAACATTCTTTTTCTGTGCCTTGAGACATGTTGCATTCATAATACAGTGTTTCAGATGAATTTGCACACTTGTTATTCTCTATAGCTCTCCTCCTCTATCTCATTTCTTTGCCCTGTCCCTTTTATGCATTTTATATGATTACCTAAACACTAGGTTACAATCATAAATTTAGGTCTATACATTCAGCAATTTGCAGTCATCATAAAGTCTGGAACACTGTGTCTAGAGTCTTCTCAGAAATTATCTGGATAATGAGTCTAGGCAGATATCCACAACACATTTTATATGCATATCAATCTCTCCATCTTCATACCTCTGGCTATCAAGACAAAATGGATGATCTTCCATTATGTACAGACATTGTAGCCATAAAAAGTATATTGGTCTTGCAGATGTAGCTGGGCATCTGAGAACTAACACCCCACAGTATTGTGTGAGGGGAGCTTCTTATGTGTACGCCTTGCCAGATTCACCCTAACACACCCAGAACCAACAGTATGTAGTGATCAATAACATAAGAATCAAATTGTAGATACAGACACCATGGCCACCACACTTCACTCTCTCTCATCTTGATTTTCCTTTTAATAACTACATTCCAAGTTTCTCTAATGGATGTAGATTTGAACAACTGGATCAGGTGACTCTGCCTGCTGTATCAAACAAAAAATGTGAGAATTTTCATACATCTACCATTTTTTCTCACCTTCATGAAAGTATCCTTGGCATGTACAACTCCTAAAATTGGATAACTAATTCTACCATCACAGAACCTAAAGGAGTGTTAATAAAATATTTGCCAGTCAAACATTTTGATGAAATTAACTCAGTTGCCTGAGAGTAATAAGCAAACAAGTACAAGTTGAATGTACCTCACCCAGAAGGAGAAGAGTACACTGCTAGATCTGCCTTAAACACCTTCAATTCCTACAAACACTAAAGACTTTAGATGATACCAGGTCAGTGTCACCACAGACAAGGGCACTTAATCTGCTGTGCTTGATTTACATTAGAGTTGATGAACTAAATCATATTCTGTTTCAAATGTGCCAAGTAACTAAATACCAAACTGCATACACAAAGGTACTTCCGTTTAAAAGAGTACCTTAAAAGCACTATAATATTTTTTTAAAAGTCGAAACACCATTCATCTGGCAAGTTCTATGAACTATACTGCACTTTGAAAACTGTTTTCTTTAGAAAACTGGAAAATTTTACTTTATTTAAGTATCCCAGATGCTTAATATATACATATTGATAAACACACACCTTCACCCACACACACATTTCTATCTATACCTATATCTATATGTCTAAATATATCTATATGTTTATGTATGTGTGTATATGTATATGGATCCCCTTCAGAAGCTCGAATTTTCAAAACTTCGAACTTCAAAAGTCCAAGACCATATGATCAAAGTTTTGAAACTTTGAACGTTTTGAATGGAAATCACCATACAGTGCAGAATGGGATATTTACCTCACTGTAGAGATATCTCAGAGTTGGTATATTTATTTAGTGGGGGTGTGGAGGGTGCAGGGGTCTTGTTGCAGGGGTCTTGTATCCCTGTAAAAATGTAAAACATGTATTTATTTATTTTTTAATCATGTTTTTGCATTTTAAAAATTTCGATCTTATGGTCTCGGCCATTTGAAGTTTGAAGTTTTGAAACTTCGAGTTTCTGAAGTAGATCCATACATATATATATATATATATATATATATATATATATATATATATATATATATATATATATATATATATATATATGTGTGTGTGTGTGTGTGTGTGTGTGTATGTATTTCTGTGTACAGTTTCTTTGGTCACATTTTTTTTTTTTAGTGGTTAATATGCTAGAGTGGTGTTTGTCAACTGCTGAAAGAGTTGTATTTTGAATTATCCCATGTAAGGAATAAGTGAGTGACACCAATGCCAAAACTTTTGTTTGTCACAAAAGATTCAGCATTGGGGTTGAATATGTGTGTGTGTGTGTGTGTGTGTGTGTGTGTGTGTGTGTGTGTGTGTGTGTGTGTATATGTGTGCGCGTGTGCACGTGTGCAAGTGTGAATTTACATACATATATGTGTGTGTTTGTGTTCTTTTTTGTTGTTTAGTGGTACTATTAGGGTTAGGGTGAGTAAGACTCTTAGGTTTAGAGCTAAGAGTTGGGGTTAAAGGTGGGACAGATAACACACATGAGTAAGATGGTGCAGATCAAAAAAGTTAAGTGTTCTCCTTTTTAATTTTCTGTTTGCAATGCAATGTGATTTTGATTAAAGGTAAGTTAAATATTTTTAGATTAACTGTAATGGGAAGTTTTGAATGTGCGATTAACAGTATTAAACTTGTGAGCACGCATGCATGCCTGTGTGTGTGTGTGTGTGTGTGTGTGTGTGTGTGTGTGTGTGTGTGTGTGTGTGTGTGTGTGTGTGTGTGTGTGTGTGTGAAACATCCAAAATTTGTGGATACTTTTATGATTTAAAATAGAAATAAAAACTGATACTTATTTTAGCTGTTTGCCATGAATTTTTAAAGGTGGGTATTAGAACATGAAATTGAAGGCTTTAGATCACCCTTAGAGAAATCATTCTGAATGCAGTAAGTATTGATCAATGTTAACAGCAGACTTCTTTACAAGCATGGTGGTGTTAGCAAATTCATCTTTGAAGTGTGGAACATGCTACTTTTAAACTTAGTGATTTAAGCAAAGTTTCCAGTGTGCTCAGCAATCTGGCAGCATCAAGAAGAATGATTTCTTTAGGAGAATTAACAACACTCAGATCCAAATTCTCTCTGAAGAGCTACAGACACTTTACCTGCATAGCACGGATAGACTTTTGCTTCAGGCCTCATATCATCCCCCTATCAAGAAGTAGCAGCTCTTTAATTTATGTACAGCTGTATGAACAGACATATTAATAAAGGGGTACAATAGACTACTGCAACAGAACTTGTGGTCCCCCTATGCAACCTGCTGGATGAAAGTACTTCTGTCATTCATGGTATATGGATGGATTTTTACAATGGGGAAATGTTGAACCCCTACAAAACAACATACATTTATGCACTTTCGAACCATAAGCAGTTTGGCTTTTGCATCATTTCAGTATTCCACAAACTATGCTGAAATATTTTTCCATCAATGTTTTGCAGTTTTTAGAGCATTATTTTGAATGTAAGAATAATGTAGATGGCATTTCAATAAAGCAGTCAGATGTGTCTCCTCATTTAAATTTAATATCAACTTGCATTGGAGAGCATATATATTATATGAATTTAGATGATTTCAAAAATATTTCCAAGTATATTATATGTATGTTAGACTATTATTGTTATAGTTTACCAAGTCTACAATGCTGAGTTTATTTTATTTTGTAATGTATGTGTCCATCATTACAACTGAAATTTACCACCTGTGGAGCTTACCTGTCTAATCTCTACTTAAATTAGACCTTGCTCAACTGAACATACAGGAACACATACACAAAGACAAATATAGCAGTATGGGTGTCATTGTATAATGCAGAAAATGTCTACATGTTTTATGCAGGCAGCAATGTTTCAGTTTATAATTTATTGTTTTTTTTTGGGACTGGATTATCCTTAATGTTTTACAGAGATCTAGAGGAAAAACAACATCTCAGAATGTGTACAAAAAATATAAATAAAATTGATAGATGGATAGATAGATAGATAGATAGATAGATAGATAGATAGATAGATAGATAGATAGGTAAATAAATGCTACTGAAACATTAAGAAGTGAATAATTATATAATGTAGCATATGTATTGTATTGAAACTTCTTGTACACAAGGTAAATAAATCTTTATTGTACTGAAACTTTATGCATATAAGATAAAAAAGTGCTCATTTTCTCTGATGCACTGTGAAATGGAAAGGTCATATTCATGATATGATTTTCTGGCCTAACTTTCTGGAATTGGAATGAGGCTTCAAAGCTAGCATTAGTACACATGCCCAGTTTTCCTGCCTGATATTTGCAACAGTGTAGCTCATAGGCTAGCAGTTTATTGAACAACAGATCATTGAGTAGTTCAAAACAAGCATGCCTTCCTTTTCTAAGCAAACAATGGTCCCTGGTCCTTAGGCACCTATGGCATAACAAGTGAGTGAGCTCACAGTCATCTCCAGGTAGCAACAAAAGATATATAACTATCTGACTCCCTGTAAATGCTATGAAGACCATCTAGATCAGATTTCTAGTAAGTCAGAAAGTTAATGGCGTGCAAGGACATTGTGGCTTTGTAAGGCTCACCTATATATGCCAAGCAGCTTTGTGTTGTCCATGAAAAAAGTTCCAACAACTCCTCGAAAACAGCTACACTTGTGCAAATATCTACCCTGGATAGATTCAAATAAATTGCAAAAAAAAAAAAAAAACACACCCTACTAAGGACAAGTTCAGATAAAGAGGATACAACTGTATTACCTCTTCAGCATCCAACTGGCTGGATATTATCAAGAAAATAAAACAAGAGAAGTAGAGTAAACTCCCAGTTAACTGGTATCCATGGGGAATGGTAGATGCTGGATAACTGTTGTTTCTGATACCTTGCTAGTTACTATTAAAAAAAAGCATGACTAATACTGTACACTTTACTATTTGTTTGGTTTGATTTGTTGCCAGGTTGAGGAGATAGGGAATTTATTCCTATATTAATTTTTGAAACTCTAAAACATAAGGTATGTTTCTGCGGGGGGGGGGGGGGCTGAAAGTGCAACACATGAAAATTGCACTGTATTTCTTCAATTTTTTTTGCCAATTGTTTGACAGTGCTGGTTGCTTGAGTTCTGGTTAGCTGACACTTTACTATACAGATCTCAAACTAACAATCACAGCAACTGTGCCATTTGATTTTGATATGTGGTGCAGAAATTTTGGAATCTTCATGGCCGCATCTGTTTGCTTTAACTTTAGCATGCAAAATTCTTTTTTTTCCTCTCTTTCTTTATTTATGTTTATTTTGCACTTTGTTTACCAGGTTAGTGCCACTAGGCTAATGGCCTTATTTCAGAGGAGACCAAAGCTAAGCTATATATGACCAGGGCATCAGAGAACTTCCTTTACTCTTTTTTGGCCACTCGTGGGTACTAGAGAGATGCTGGTGAGGCCAAAGTTTTTTTTTTCTCCAAGATGGAGGATGGAATAAGAAAGCAGACTAGGAGTGGAGAGTTGTAGAATACTGAAATATGACAAACAGATTCTGTAAGAATGGAGATTGTTGCTACAGAGTTGAAGAAAATAAATCTGGAAACTCCTGTGTCAGTGGAGATGATGTCAAATGAGTCAAATGTTGAGGAGGATGAACGTTGCAGTATTATGATGGCTCAAATGCTGGGAGAAATAACAAAGGAGGTGATGCCAGGTGAATCAGGAAGATGATCTGGATTACCAGAATGTGCTGACAGCAGCTTGGGGGTATGACTAGTTAGTGGAGTAGCTGATTTTAAAAAACATGCCCTTGAAACAGGGTATTGTGAGGAAAAGAAATACACATGTAGAAATGATAAACACAAGAAAGAAAGATGCTATGACTGAAGCCAGAAGAAGATAAGGACTGATAAAACAAAGGAAAACAAAACCAGAAAAGAAGACACAGACAGTACACAAGAAATCTCAATTAGAAATTTGGGGTATTACTGAAGAGCATTAAAAGATATTTAAACCTAATTTTCTTACCCAGTAAGCTTTATTGTGTAACTCCCCCTGGATCAGTCTGGTGCTGTAGTGTAGGCTGATAAGACATTCTTCAAATTATTTGGGGTAATAAATCTGTCACAACCTAAATCCACTTCACTTTCTTCTGGCAGTGGATAAAATCTGTTACAGTAGACTCCCTCTTATCTGGTTAACCAGACTCCACTTTAATCAACCATATTTTCAGCAAGATTTTTAAATGACTGTTAGTGAAGGAGATCCCTGCAGGAGGTCATTTGCTCTGACTGCTTCCTAACTGTAACATTATTTATGTATGTTACGTAGCACACATGGTAAGCATTTTTGCACATATGGTTGGGGTCATACTGCAAGGCACCACTGGCTGTATCCAGTAGTGAAATCATGACTTCAGCAACCCAAACTCACTTTCTGCAATGTCTCCTGTTTATGCTAGAACATGGTTGTGACCATCATCAGATTGATGATGAGGATTTCTAATTGGTGGCATAAGCCAGTGCTGAAGAACATATCCAGTATTTCATAGAAGATGCCTCCATGGAAAGCCACCCCTTTCAAACCATTGCAAGAGGTCACATGCGTTTCATATATGGGAGTAATGAAAAACTGCCTGGGTGGCATACATGCATATTATAGATAATATCCTGCCTGGGTGGTTTGCATGCATACAGTAAACTCTCAGTTAACAGGAACTCAAGCAACCGGCAAAAAAAAAAAAAAAAAAAAAATAGAAGTAATTCTGCACAATGTTCATGTGTTGCACTTTCTGTTTCCCCAAACAGAACCATACATTATGCTTTTAGAATTTTAGAGTTTTAGAATTGAAGACAGGAAAAAATTTCCTCTCTCCCCAACTTGAGAATGAGTCAAACCAAACAAACAGTGTAGGGTACAGTATTAGTCAGGCATAATTTTAATAGTAACTCTCAAGCAGTCAGAAACTACAGTTATCCGGCATCTACCAATCCTCATGGGTGCCAGTTAACTGAGAGTTTACAGTATTGTAGATAATATTCTGTGCATTGCAGACCACCTCACAGTTGCTGGAGTAATACCCTTTGCTGTTCATTTACTGTCTTCCCAGTTAACTGGGTGGGGTCTTTATTTTAATGCAGGCAAAGTCTGTGGCCCCTGTACCTCAGGGAAGTGGACTATAGCATAGATGTCCTGCATAGTGTTTGTACTCTTGTCTGGGTAAGTGAGATCCACATATGTTCTTCACATGCTGAAGCATGGCATTGAGGTACTGGTGGAGTATTCTAGAAGCAGATAGCTCAGATACCCTAACTGTGTCCTCTGTAAGCCACTGAAAGATGCCTGCAGCGTATACATGTATAGCCACACATACCTTTGTATCCACTGGGGTGAATACTGCACAAAACGTATAGGATGCAATATATGTCCAATATTTTCTATATCCTGTCCCACACTACATAGTACTAGTCCACTATGTCAGTGTCGAAGAGGATATGAAATTTAAGTGATGTCAGAAGATTCAGCACCTCCATGGGCATTGTCATCCACTGTTGACTGTAACAGCTGCTATAAGAGCCTTTTATAGATACACATTTACAAGGCTGAGACAACCCCCTAACACTATATGCTAACTTACACTGCTTGAGCACAAGCATATGGCCATGACTAGAACTAAAGCATTTGCAATATCACTGCACACCATTTGAAAGTTTCTGAATCACTCCAGCATTTTTCTTGCCTCATTAGCATAAACAGTGCTTCATTATATGGTCATTAGCATATAAAATGGCCAACCATGTTAATTTGGCTTGCCGCATTGTTGTGGTTGATTTTCTGAATATCACACACCATATGTGCTACCACTCATCACACAAATATACTTGATGCAGTTGGTAATGTTTTATGAATCTGGTCAGAATTGAGGACAGATTCCCCACAGTACATGCACAAACACTCACTCTCTCTCTGTCTCTTAAACACAGATGTCAGTGAGAACCAGATGCAAAGCTGCTCTTTGTCTCAAACACATACACACACACACACACACACACACACACACACACACACACACACACACACACACACACACACACACACACACACACACACACACACACACACACACACACACATGGTCAAACACATGCCATTGTAATTGCTGGCTGCTAGTGCTGCAATTATTTCTTTGTTCCCTTTTCTCCCAGACTCACTAAGTGCATCTTTGTAAGTATTATTGTCCTTTGCTTCCCTCCTGTATTGTCACCAGTAGGGAAATATTACTGTCATTTAGTTCTCTCCTGGTCTACTGCTGTGGTGGTGCTGTGGTAGCGTTGTCACCTCACAGTAAGACGTTGTCCTGTTTGATTCTCAGCTAAAGCGTCTTCTGTGTGGAGACATGCGTGAATGGGCGGACCTTCATGGAAGGTTGTGCATCAGGGCTGGCAACTTGGCACAGAAAAATCTACTGCCAATCATTAGCAGACTGGAGTTCCGCTGTGGCGACCCCTAACCGGGAAAAGCCGAAAGACACAACATTTAGTTCCCTCCTGGTGACAATACAGCTACACTGAAAGATATCTTACATTTGATATCCTTAACTATCTGACAAGAAAAAATACTACTAGGTGATGTCACTATTAAATGGTTGAACATAACTTCAACTCCCCAACATCCAACAAGAACATGTAGGTTTTATAAAACTAATTAGTAGCCCCAGACATAGCAAGACATCAAATTCCTTATTAGACTGGATCCTTATATCAGATATTAGTAAATTCATAAACACAGGTACAATGTCAGTTATTGTTAGTGACCATCTCCCAGTGTATATAACCAGCCATTTCATACACCTCCTTAAATAGCAATTTTATAAAACAACGTGTAGCCTGTCCAAGTTTAACCCAGAATATTCATTACTACCCTATAATTTATTAACTGGAATATCCTAAAATCCTCCTGTTAGATGAAGTTGTAAATTAATTCAGTACAAGTTTCCTAAATATGCTAAATAGCCTTGCACCTTCTAGAAGGAAGAGACTAAAATCATATTATGCAATTTGTCTAGCCAAAAAGAATAGAATGCTAGTGCAGAATAAAGAAAAAGCAGGGAAAGAATGGTAAAAATATTAAACATCACAATATGTCAGAGACTTCAGTAGTAAAAAGCCAATACATGAAGACTAGAGAACCATACCATAACAACATTTAAAACAATAGTAAACACATCCCTAAAAAATCTGTTTTGTCATTAAAAAAATCTTATATTCTGTGCCAAGAATTCAACCCTAACCCCTCTCCTAATAACTCACCACTCAAAAGTACAATAGAATTAATCTCTTATTACATAGTTGTTATAGTGTCCCTAACCAATGATTCCCCACCATCTAATTCCAGCCCTGCCTGACAACCACATATCACCATATCCACTTTTACCTCCAAACATGTGGCCACATCCGATGTAAAACTACTCTATAAACAAACTCAAACCATGCTTAACTTCAGCTGATGATCTGACTAGTGAGCACCTTAAAATAGCAGTCTGTAGTATTGCTAATGCTGTCTCAATCTTTATAAACAGGTCTGTTCAGGAATTCTACATTCCCTTACTCTGTAAAAAGTGTACATTATCCCTCTGTACATAGGAGGAAATTCAACAGGCATTACTAACTTTAAAACTATAGCAATGTTACCCCCCAAAAAAAAAAGTTTAAAAAATGTATTCAAAAACAATTGCTAAACTCTCTCTGACAGGAAGAACTGCTATCCTCCATACAACATGGTTTCTGTCCCTCCCACAATACCAACATGGCATTTCTAGCCAGTATAAATAATGTCAATAAAGATAATGACATGGGCAATCTAGTCTCCTTCTTATTTCTAGGCTTATTTAAACCCTTCAATACAATTTTGCTACAGAAAACATCTACTGTAAACTCTCAGTTAACCGACACCCATGGAGTTTGGCAGATGCCAGATAACTGTAGTTTCTGGTTGCTTGAGAATTACTATTAAAAACAGGCCTGACTAATACTGTACCCTATACTATTTGTTTGGTTTGACTTGTTCTCAGGTTGGAGAGAGAGGAAATTTATTCCTATCTTTCTTTGTAAAACTCTAAAACTCTAAAAACGTAAAGTATGTTTCTGCAGGAGGAAAAACATAAAATGCAACACATGAAAATTGTACTGTATTTCTTCAATATTTTTTGCTGGTTGTTTGAGAGTGCCGATTGCTTGAGTTCCGGTTAACTGAAAGTTTACTCTATTTCAAATGTTCTCACTAATTCTATTTCAGCCCACCATTCTATGGTTTAAAATCTTATTGTCTAATAAGTATCAATCAGTAGAAATGGCACTTCACCCTCTCTGCATACCTCCCAGACACCACTAGTGTTCTTCAAAGACCTCTCCTTTGGTTCCCTCCTCTTTCTCACCAACACTCTCCACACAATGCATATCAGGCAACTTGGCATATCTCCAAAACAAATACTCAGGAAGCTTTAACAGCCACTGAAACATTGCTTTGTAACATAAATCTCATCCTGAACCAACCCCTCAAAAATACTTTTTCCCCAAATCTCTACCATGAAAAAACAAAATGCTAAATCCACTCTCTCTCTCTTAATAATATAACCACTGAAGGTATGTCACACAGCACATTATTAGGGGTGATAATGAATGTTAATCTTAAATTTGACCTGGATATACAAAATTGTACAACAAAACTCAACAAAAGCTAGGGATGCTTTACAGAGCCTAAAATATTCTCACCAACACAAGTAAAACTGCACTCCCATTTTTACTAACCTCCAGGCTTCAAAAAGAGCAAGACTTGAACAATACTTTAATAAAGTAGCTAAATTTGAGCAAATAACTCTTTCAGAACTCACTACTGTAAAGCTATAAAAAGCCTACATTTTCGAGCTACCCCTTCAACTAACATACACACAGTTTCTTACCAGCTATAAAATTATCCAACATTGATATAAATGTATGGTACTAAATATCATTCTACACAACTATGTTCCACTTGGTCATTATGCTTCAGTGACCAAAAACTCCCTTCTGTCCCTAAACCTGTCAAATTTGCTGGGCGTGGTCTGTACACATATCATGTTGCTAAGGCCTGAAACTTCTTACCTATATTCATTAGTTTAATACCCTCCAACCGCTCCTTCTAAATCTTCCTGAAAGACTTTGTAGCAAAAATCTGAATGTCTGAAGCTGAAATATTCTCCATTGAGGGCACAGAAGTGGGAACCTACTTTATACAGCTAGGAAATCACAGGATGCAAGAAGATGACCTTTGTTCTGAAGTAATACTTAGGTTGACTGGTAAATAGGCTATCGGTATGCAGACTATTACAAGCCTAGCCAATAACCAGAGGTCAGAATCAAACCCTATACCTTGTATGTGTCACATGAAGACCTTAATTATTATGCCAACCTCTCCCAGGAGGGGACTTAACACGCATATACTGTCCTGATTCAGGTAGCACAGAGCCAGGTATAGTACACTGATTCTCAACCATTAAAAGTAACACCCAGTGGGTTCTAACTTGTCAGCTGTGCAACAGCATAATTATTTTCTGCTAGCTGTTTTGGCTCTATCTAACTCATTAAAATTGTCTGCATTTTGGATGAGATACTACATGTTGTGCTTTGCAGAAAATTACAGCACAGACATTTATATTATCAGGTATGTCTTGTTGCATTATTTATAATTGTTTTTGATTTAGAGTAATTTATAATTCATGTAATTGTTTTCTTCATGTCACAGCCTCAGAAGCAGCAATATATGCCTAAAGGGCACTCAGCTATATTCTGAAATGAGTCCATATATTTGCATTGCAAGCTGCCCTTCAGTAATCAAGATGAAAATGCATGTCTGCCATGAGAGTCTGCAAGAAAAGTATTAAATGTGAGACTCTATTTAGGCCTGCACAAATCTTGTCTAATCTGTCTGCAACACCCTCTCTCATATGAGCGTACCTAGTCAATAACCTATTATTACAGAGCTAAGTGGGTTGTTGCTACACTATGCTGCACACAAAGATTATTCTAGGCTTGTTATCTAATTTCCTAAGCAATTTGTGGTGTGAACTGTGCGATTTTTACTTTTATAATAACAAAAACTTACAATTGCCTCTATGTTATTAATAGCTTCTGTGTCCTTCTGGCTCCCGAGGAGGCACATGGATAATACATTATTCAGGGAAAACAAAGGTGATGGCATAGTGAGTAAATGAGAAAAAAGGAGCAGGCCTTTCACAAAGTACAATGCCTGTATGGTTTAAGGAGCTGCTGAGAACATTTCTGGACAAGTCTTAAACTGCAAGGGGTCTGTTATATATTTAAGCAAAAATTCAAAGGGCATTTACATGAAAAAATATATATCATGAATATATTCTCAGCTACCTACAAAGTATGTCAACATTTAGAACAAAAATAATTAGCATGATTAGAAAAAAAATGAGTGCTGCAGTCACCAAACAGATTTCAGCAACATGAAATAGTTATTTTTGTTTTCAGAAAAATTATAGTAATCAGTCATATGCTAACAAAGGATATACACTTCTGCAATGTTCACATCCAAGCAGAAACAACCTACTAAAATGCAATGGGAAAAAAACAATACTGGTCCATGCCTTTGTAAAAACACAGGCATGTATCTGCACAAATTGACAAACTAAAGTGCAGCGATTTTCAATAAATTGGTATATTTTACACAGTAATATGTGTAGCTAGAAATAGAGTTCTAGCCAGGCAGCAGGAGTGTTGACTTACATGCATGAGCTAAAGTCCCACATAATGTGGCATTGTATGAATATACACCACTGCTAATATCACTGAGGAAATGGAGTATAACTCCACTCTATTACAGAAAACGCATGTCCGAACTGATACTTTAGAGTGTGTGGTATTATTTAAAAGTAACATAAAATAGAGTTACTAAAAATATTTTTTGAAGAGGACCATGTGTAGGAATTCCAGTTCTGAAATTTATTTTCTGTGAGTAGCATGTACTCATTTTATTTGTTAGGTGTGACATAGCAGGTCTATTATCACTATATCAGGATGTGTTAAAGAATGCAGATGTAATTGTAAGGCAATAATGCTACTTTTTATTATATTATTTTATTTTTTTAATTTTAAGTGAATTTTAAGCAAATAATTCACATAAAAAGGCAGGAGTGTGTATTTATGTGGCACATAGTGAATATAATGTAATTCACTGCTGAAAATAACAAATTCATTTAAATTCAGTCATACCCAATTTCATGTTGCTTGAACCTGCATCTTAATCATTTACATTCTTCTGTTCTTCTAATGCTTTGCTCAGTTCCTTCTTATCTTCTTAACTACCCTTTTCTATGTGACTGTCATAAGTTGGTAAACAAAACGACATTATGCTTGCTACAACCGTCATATAGTAAATGCAACAAACAGCACTCAGCAGCTACTGTACTGTCTCAGTGGTATAATGTATAGCCAACAGAATCACATTTCATAGTTTTATAAACTCACTTTTATGTTTTAAAACTGAAAAGCAGTTACATGATATCCAGATTACCATTTGAAGAGTCAGTTTACTTCATTAGCAAGTAGTTTAAAAAAGTCATCTGTTACTCTCCTTCCCCCTAGCAGGGAGGATGACCATCTCATCCTTCCCCAGTAGTAAGAGATCAGAGGCACCCATAGAAAATCAGCTGGGAGTAGGGTAGGATCCCAAGAGAGAAGGAAAGGATCCCATCCCAACCGAGAGGAAGGCACAGATGGGATGGTGGGAGGCAATAGTTACTGCAAAAGTTACTGCAAAAGTGAAGACTCTTGAACATCTACATGTATGCTAAGTACGCACAAGTGTGATATGTTCATTATGCTTCACTGTTGCAGTAATAACACTTGGGGGGATTCCCAACGTTATAGAGGAAGGATGGCAGGGAATACCTTAAGGTGGACTGCTGAGGCAAAACCAGCTGTAGCCCTAGAGGCTGAAGGCAGACTACAGTGCTCAGAGAATGTGTGTATGGAAGATCAGGTGTTTGCTTCCAGAATAGATGGCGTACACACTTCCCTGATGCAGACATTGGTAGCTGCAATGGCTCTAATAAAATGTTTTTGATGTGCTATACAGTGATGCCATTGTTTCCAGAGTCATTTGGTGCATCCATATCAATTCACTTATAGATAAGTGGACTATAGTTTGATCATTTAAAATTCTGTTGTTAAATTCTGTTGTTTTGAAAAAGTTTTTCCACTTTTAACCGGATTTTTAGCTGTTTATTGTTTTTACATTGCAAGTGTTTCTGGGCTGCATTCAGATCCATCCAGAACTGTATATTTACTGCTATGTGTTGAACTGCATGTTATCTTATAATCTGTTAGGGTTATATCACTAGTTGTGTAGACACTGCACAAACAAAAAAATTTCATCATCTACCCCAAGAGCACTCCACAAAAATAACACCTAACAAGACACATACTGCCACAACATTTGGTGTCTCAGTCTCAAAGCTCATATGGCATGTTACTACACAACCCAGTATTTTGGTCAGAGGAGACACACAGATGTCCTGTTCACTAGGCTAAGCAATGAAAGTGCCATGGTAAGCTGCTTATTAGAGGTTCTGATCTCTCATATCTTTCACACACTTAGTTTGCTGAACCCCAAGCACATTTGTGACTTAGACATAGTCCATATTGATGTAAATGACCTGAGATATACCTCCCTGGAATATATGAAGAGAAGTATGACTGAGCTCTCAAAACATGTGTCCCAGGCAGGTACTATTAATCTATCCAATAGCATTAGACAGCCTTTTACCTTCACCAAGGAAGATGACACAATGCAAACAGAAGATAACTGATTTTAGCAATTGGCTTACTGTGTCATTCAAAGGGGTTATGATATTTGTCAGCCTAGGAGGACATGATAAATAAACAATTTTATTTTGCCAGGGATGGTCTCCACTTGTCCCTTCAGGGATTTTGAGTATTGGCTAAAATGTTTTCCAATCCCATACTGCCTTTTTTAGGCATAGCCAGCCAAATAAGCCTTCTAACACAGCTGTACCAGACCAGAAAAATAGAAAGTATTACAGCTCAGTGCCAGGAGTCTCAACAGGAAACTTCACTTCCTGCAGGCTCTCCTCACCTTGGAGAATGTAGACATCTGTGCAGGCACTGAGACATGATTTAAAGCCAAGGAGATCACCCAAGCAGTGCAGGGCTGCAATGCCTTTCACATATTTACACCAGGAACTGAACTGGGAGGGACAAAAGGAGGAGGTATCTATATACATTAAAAAAACAAGACACAGCAATCCTGGTTCACCAGTATGATGATCTTGAGCTTTTCCATGCTGAAATCACCATAAATAAGGTCCTCTACCATATTCTAGCAAGTCATAGATTCCCTCTATGACCCAAGAAAACCACAACACTTTCTTAAAGGTACACGGCATACTACCCATCCAACCCAACACCATACTCATATATGACTTCAACTACCCCATTATAAAGCAAGAATTACACATGATCCCCAACATGCAGGCCCAGAGATTCTTGGATTTTGTAAATGCCAACACCATGAAACATCTATTTTGTACACTTATTAGGGGCGCAAATATCCATGACTGCATCCTGTCAAACATAGCAGGACACTGCCCCCTCCCCAATCAGTTTAATTGCCTCTATAATCAGGTCTGTACATAAAGCTTTCACTTTTGAAATAAATCTAAAACTAGGGACACCGCAAAGCTCAAAAAGCTTAAGAATTGCTCTATGGCAAACGTCTTACTACTAAATGATACCCTTACTAAATTTCAAGCCCCATCAATCCTGAGAACAGTATTGTCTTTGCAGAAAAGTTCACAGAAACCCTGTATAACCATATGAAATAGCTGTATAGAGACTGTTGTACTGACCAGAAATAGGTACAGGACCAATGCAAAAAACAAGCTGTCCTGGTGGAATTCTGACATAAATAGGCTGTACAAGGAAAAAAAAGGAAGAGACTAATGGCAAACATTAGTAAGGGCTATACCCAGGAAGGTAATAACTACCCCACCAGTGTAAGCAAGCAGCTCAGGCAGATAATAAAGTCCACATTATCCACATCGGAGGTAAAAATATCTACCTATGCCAAACACAATCTATGTCCAAAACTGCAAAGGTAACGCACAACAATTTACTCCAACTTTACCCCCGTCATTCCCTCAGTATTCTGCATGAAATTCCAAAATCCATCACTCTCCCAACCATCACTAGACAGCAGGTCCTTAAGGCACTCTCCAAAGCCAGGTGCACGGCATTGATGGGTCCTGATAATATCCTAGGATGCCTTCTTAGTAGGTGAAACATGGACTACTGCTCCTGGTTGAATCTCTGTTCAGCCTGCATATGGATTTATACCAAATAAATGGTGGACTGCAATGGTTACACCACAGGACAAGGGTAGCCCATCCATGGACCCATGGAATTGCTGATCCATGAGCCTGACTAGTCTAATATGCAAAACTATGGAGAAGATAGTCATGAATATCATAAATGATGACACTAGAGCCTAATCAGTTCAAGTTTATCTAGCGCAGGTCTTGTCTGCTCAGCCTGCCGGACTTCATTGAGAAGGCTGGATGATAGCAAATCAATGCATACTTTCAACCTTGACCAAGCCAATGCATTTTATGCAACACCCCATTCAGGCATTGTTAACAACCTCAATAAATTATGCATAAACCCATACCTCACCCACCAGATAGCCAGCTGGCTCACAGCCAGGGCCCAAAAAGCCAGAAATTGGGAGTTTACCTCCAGAAAAAGACCAATTATTAGTGGGATGTTCCAGGGCTTAGTACTGGCAGTGCTACTGTTTGGCATCTACTTCTTGGAAGTTAAGGTTAGTATCAATTGTCTCTGGCTGACCAAGTTTATTGACGACTGCAAATTGGGAGAAGTCACTGATTCCTCCAAGATATACATATCTTCCAAGAAGGCCTAATGCAGCCCAGTAACTGCTACCAGAGTCATGGCCTAAAACTCAATGCCAACAGGTGCATAATAGTATCTCTTGGTAAGATGACAACCTCTGTGAACTAACACATTGATAATACACCCTTGTGAGAAGACCCTGTAGTTAAGGGACTTTGAAATGCATGTAGACAGAGATTTGGCATTTGACTACCATGTTTTTTACTATGGTGAGGAAATCTTTCTATGTTATGCAACTTATAAGTAAAGGTATGGCATCAACGTCCAAACAAGTCATTGCCCTGTTGCACTCTGCCTTCATAGGACCACTCATAGAGTGCAATGCTTCCTTCTGTATGTACCTTACCAGATATATGCAGCATTTGTAGCTAACACAGAGATTTTTCACAAAAAGAAAACACTGGGTAGAAAACAAGTCATATGCAGACCTCCTCAAACCATTGTTCCTATATTCACTTTTACACAGGCTTTTGACAGGCTATCTATGTCTAGACTACAAAGCTTCCTCAGATCCAGCTGTAATGGGCCTGTTATACATCCATAAAACAACTAGCATCAGAAACATCAGATTTAGGGACCTAACCCTTGCCAGGAACATAAATAGTATATACACACACACACACACACACACACACACACACACACACACACACACACACTTTGTGTCTGCTATCCATGTCTCTATTAGTGAAAGGAAGTTTGTAAATGTTTGACTATCGGTGGCCAAGTATGCATACACCCCTCCCCACAAAATGGCTTTCACCGCCCCCTTATATTAGTTCCCTGTGCCTCTGTCCAGCAGAGCCATTGAAGTGATCCCTGGGGTAAACTTTCTGTTTCCCATCCACTCATCAAGGTTTCTCTTGAAGAGGGTTAGCGAGGAGCTCTGCCTAATGTAGACAGGAATCTTGTTCCAGAGCATGGGAAGTCTCTGGGACAGGAATCTATCCCTCCAGCACGTCCTATTTATTGTTGTGGTGAGGTTTAGATCCCTGGAACGTGTGGCTCAAGGGGATTCTGGGCTGGACATAGCCTTGTATGTCAGGCAGAGATCACCTCTGAGTAGGCGGTATGCAACCGAGTACAGCTGGAGTTTCTTCAGTTGAGCTGCATAGAACATCTGCTTGAGGCCAGTGAACCTCTAGGTGAGGTACATCTGCGGTCTTTCCAGTTGTTGCAGGTGTCTTGTAAGGTACATCCCAAATGGGGCATTGTACTCTATGATGGATCTGATGAGTGATGCGTAGAGGAGCCCAATGACCTCTTTCGATCCGGATGCAAACCCTTTTGTGATTAGGTGGGCCACATAGAAGGATTTTCTAAACACTTTGACAATGTGATTATCAAAGGAGAGGTTACTATCTACTTGAGTCCCCTGAACCCTTATTGCATCTTCCGTATTTAGGGGGCTACCACCTATGTGGTAGTTTGTGGGTACTTTGTTTTTTCCAAAGATAAATATACACATGTAGATATCAGCCAAACTGATGCTCTTCACTTGGGATTCAGAAAGAACTGCAGCTGAAAGGGACTGTATCTGCTATGCAGGAAATGGCAATTCAGTGACTTCGTAGTCACAATGAGAAAAGACCTCAACATTGGCAAATTTGCTTGTCTCTGAAATGTCCTTACTTACAAATCAGCACTTTTCTGTGGTACTCAAAACTGCCAATCACGTCTCTCACACATATACACATTCAAACACACACACACACACACACACACACACACACACACACACACACACACACACACACACACACACACACACACACACACACCTCTTAACTGTCCCTGAGGTGATAGAATATCCCTGGTGTATCCATTTATTTTATCCTATGCCACTCATACATTTCATATAATTGCAGTCAGTCAACAATGCCAGACATTGTAGTTTCATTCTGCATACTGTTCATAAACTATATTGTGATACTAGACTTGTTGCCCTAGTAACTTTTTATGTGAGTCCAGGTAACTTTAAATATTCTACCTGGTGTCATTTAGTGTTCTAACCAACTTTGACCTGAAGTTCCCCACACACACATGGACACACTGCAATCTTTCCCAAGTACACCTGATTTTCCAGACAGTTCCTTGCACTTATTGAATAATGGCAGATTAATTAGAGTTTCATGTATGAGTTAGTATGTTAGAAAAAAAAACAAAAAAAAAAAGATATATTAGACTAAATTGTGCGTTGGTGTAGCAGTTAAGGCATTTGCTGCACATGCTTCTCTTGGTATCAAGGGTGCTGGTCTTGAACTTTCCTCCCCTTTTTACCTTATTTTCTTCATTTTGTTTGCACACACTTATGTAATACTTTATCAATGCAGTGGGTACACACTTATGTAATACTTTATCAATGCAGTGGGTGTCTAGTGGCGAAGCAGAGGGCTAACATGCAGTTTGTGAGCATAGAAAGTGTAGAGTTTCAATACTTTTAAGAGCTAAGTGTTTCTGATGTCTAGTGATCCCCTAGCCCCACAGCTGTCATGCTATATAGTTATTTTCTTTTTTTATTTTTTTAATAGTAATTTTAAGTGCTTTTAAGGCACAATAAATAGTTATTCCTGGTGTCTAGTGGTCCTCTTCCAGTGTTACAAGATTTGTTCATTAGTCTAGGGAAGTGTGGAGGTATGACAGCCCAACCCTCCCACATATGCATACACATTCTCAAATTCACACATTCATACATACACGCATGCACACACACACACACACACACACACACACACACACACACACACACACACACACACACACACACACACACACACACACACACAGCCCCGACACACCTGATGACACTCACAGACACACTCACCCATTCAGCACCCCTCTCCACACACATATACCTACCCTAGATATTCCATAAATAACTCCTTTCCTCCAGCCTCCCAGACAGACACATACAGACAGATGCACCCACCCACTCATCTTGCATCACTCATACCATTATATATACTCTTATACTTGCAGACGCACACAAACAAAACACACACACAAAACACACACACACACACTCACACACACACACACACACACACACACAGCCCCGACACACCTGATGACACTCACAGACACACTCACCCATTCAGCACCCCTCTCCACACACATATACCTACCCTAGATATTCCATAAATAACTCCTTTCCTCCAGCCTCCCAGACAGACACATACAGCCAGATGCACCCACCCACTCATCTTGCATCACTCATACCATTATATATACTCTTATACTTGCAGACGCACACAAACAAAACACACACACACACACACACACACACACACACACACACACACACACACACACACACACACACACACACACATGATTGGGCAAACGCAAGCTTATGGATGTGTTCACTGACACTAGTGGCTGATGTACCTTATAAAAATGAGCAATTCTCTGTATTTTGTTTGCTGCAGAAATGCCTTAATGCAGGCATTTCTGGGGAGGTCATGTAACTAATTAGCAAAAGCCACTCCCCTGGAATGTCTCATTAGCACATGCGATACACCATATGCTCATGCTCATCATGGTGCTGTACCTCTTCATGATGCAGAACCCAGGTAGGGCTGCATGTGAATCAGAAACCACAAGTTGTTCACCTCATATTAACCATACTGAATTTTAGCACTTAATGTACAATGTCCTCTAGTAATGTGAAAATTGTCCTTTAGCTTTGTCCTTTAATCATCGTGCCTCTGAAAGTACATAAGAGTTTAAAGTCACTAGCAAGTGGATATCCCTAAATAACTGGGCTAGTCAATTAGGGATTAAACTGCAACATGTGCACATTATACGTGATATAGCTATTATCACTTCTCATCACTATGTTTATATTTTATGGATTAAAATAATGTTCAAACATACAGCTAATGGTTCCAATAAAACTTAAATATATCCTTAGTTTTCTAATATAGCTTTCCCTAGATATGCAAATATATTTAATCTTCTTCTTTTTCTTTCAGCTGTTCCCATTAGGGGTTGCCACAGCGGATCATCTGTTTCCATTTCTTCCTGTTCTCTGCCTCTTGCTCTGTCACACCAACCACCTGCATGTCCTCTCTTACCACATCCATAAACCTTATTGTATGCCTTCCTCTTTTCCTCTTACCTGGCAGCTTCATCCTTAGCATCATTTTCCCAATATACCCAGCATCCCTCCTCAGCACATGTCCAAACCAATGCAATCTTGCCACTCTGGCTTTGTCTCTAAACCATCCAACCTGGGCTGACCCTCTAATATACTTGTTCCTAATCCTGTCCACCCTCGTCACACCCAGTGCAAATCTTAACATCTTTAACTCTGCCATGTCCAGCTGTGACTCCTGCCTTTTTGTCAGTGCCACTGTCTCCAACCCATATAACATAGCTGTTCTCACTACCCTCTTGTAGACCTTCCCTTTCACTCTTACTGGTACTTATCTGTCACAAATCACTCCTGACACTCTTCTCCACTCACTCCACCCTGTCTGTACTCTTTTCTTCACCTCTCTTCCACACTTGCCATTAGTCTGAACTGTTGATTCCAAGTATTTAAACTCATCCACCTTCGCCAACTCTACTCCCTGCATCTTCACCATTCCTCTATCATCCATCTCATTAAAACACATATATTCTCCCCCGGATTCACGAATCCTCCATGTAAGACTAAATAAGTCTTACTTGGAAACTGCAGTTGAACGGTATGACTTCAGCGTGCCATGCATGTTCATGAGGGCATGCTGACTCTACTCTAAGTCTAACACGGACCATGCAGGAAGGCAGGGGGCATGTCTGACTGCCGAGCAGTCCAAAGGTCCACACCCCTGCAAGTGTCTGAATTGTGAAATGTCAACACACATGAGCGAGTCTGCTCAAATGTCTACATACCCAACACTACACTCCCTCACATTGTAAATCCCTAGTACAGTTATAAAATGTAAACCCTTTTTTTTTTTTATCATTCTCGATATAGCTGCCCATATTTGTGCATGTGTGCGCGGGTGTGCCCATTGCTTAGCCACAGTTAGCAATCCCAACATCGAAGAGCATAATAAGAAATGTTTATGCAAATTAAGCCAAATAGCAATAGCGTACTGGTAGAGCCTTTGCACAAAGAGGAGGTATTCACGGTTCGATTCCCCCCACTCCGCATTCTATTTTATGTTTAAATTAGTATATGAAATAATTCCTGACATATATGTAAATAATTTTACTAAAATGCATTGGAATGGCCTATGTATCATTGAACAAAATGTATATATATAAATATAAGAAGGCTCCTGACATATAATTGTCCATAGCTAAGCAGCGCTTTACCCAGCTTAATATAGTTGCTTGTAGTTAAGTAGCGCTTTACCCAGCTCAGTATATTTGCCCATAGTTAAGCAGCGCTTTACATAGCACAATATAGTTGCCCATAGCTAAGCATCGCTTTACCCAGCTCAATATAGTTGCCCATAGCTAAGCACTGCTTTACCCAGCTCAATATAGTTGCCCATAGCTAAACAGTGCTTTACCTAGCGCAATAGGTTTGCGTGGAGCTGTGCACCATGCTAACCAGCGCACTGTAGGGCAATGTGGGGCAACGTAGAGCAAAGTCGCCTAAACACAGCCACACCCCCTAGCCTGTCTGGACAGTAGTAAAATAAAAAGCAATGACAAGTTTCAAACCCGGGACACTGTGCACCATAATCAAAGTACTGAACCACTAAGCCATGACAGCTTAGAATAAATATGCAGTGTTAACATACATATACTTATAAATGGAAGATTAACCATTGCTAAGCATGTCTGCAGTCAGCCGAGAAATGTTAAACATGGCTAATCACAAAAAAGTGTGGGAAATGCGGCATATTTAAGCTTCATAGGTGGGAATACTAACCATAACTGATTGTAGCTCCCATTTGCAGTCAGAATGTCTGGTGCTGGAGAGGGTAGTCCATCATCATGAGTCTAGACTCCTGCAGGGCCAATTCCAAGGGACAGAGTACAAAGCGGAGGCTTGGAACTGGTTAGCTCATGATCTCACCAGTGCCACAGGTGTCCCTCGGACTGGTGAGCAGGTCCGTCACCACCATGCAGACCTGAAGAGACAGAAGCAGGACCTACTGAACCAATGGATCCAGGAGGCCCGTGACATGCAAGGTGCCCCAGTACTGAGTAGGTAGCCATGGAATGAAGTAAGTAAGACATGCTAATTTAGTCTATATAATGGATAGGTATGTCTCAATATCCCTTCATTTACTTCACAGCTGCAGGTGTTTGTGCTGCGAATCAGCAAGTCTATGCAGATAGGCTGCTAAGGCTGCGCCACCAGGCAGGTTAGTAATTATTCTGCATGTATTGTTATATAAAATAGCTGAGAGAGCCTGAAAAGAAGTGTTGTAGCCCAATAATAAAGCCATAAAATGCCCTGAATAATTTCTCTGCATGTACTGTTATATAAAATAAGTCAGAGAGCCAGAAAAAGAGTGTAGTAACCCATTAATAAAGGTAAAATAAGTCCTGAATAATATGTCTGCATGTACTGTTATATAACATAAGCGAGTGAGCCTGAAAAAGAGTGTTGTAACCTATTAATAAAGGTATAATGCATCTTGAATAAGTCTTCTGTATGCACTGTAATATCAAATAAATGAGAGAGAGCCTGTAGAAAAGTGTGTAATGTAATTAATAAAGGTATAATACTTGGAGTGTGTCTGTGTCACTTACTTTGAAATGTTGTTGTACCCTTGCATTTTATAAATAGTACTGTTGTATTAAGTGCTGTCAACCCACGGTTGGGCAGTCCCATATAAAGTGGATGAAGGAAGTGCCAGTAGTTGTGAAGCATATATACAGTCCTCAACAGTTGGTAATTGACTGGCATGCATAGGTAAATCTGGCACATGAGTAGCTTGTTAATGTGTACCCCAGAAATGTGAGTGCGCTACATGAAATGTAGGTTTCTGTAGAAATGTAACAGAAAATGTCACATGAACACATCCAGATATGTAGATATATAAATATACATAAAATATATAAGTATGTAGCAGTAGCATCTGCATCTTGGACAGTTAGTATGTCAGATATAGGTCAGGTATATAATGAACTAGCCAAACCCATTACACAACCTAATGCACGTTGCCAAGTGTAATAATACATGTAGGAGATATACACCTGCAGTTAATAGGAATGTAGTGTAGACTAAAAGTACTTATAAGATGTTAATGGAGTTATCTTTTTACACCCTACTGTATGTGCATAAACAATGCAATTCCACACCTCAATGGGTATGTCTAATCTCACAACATTTGTTGGGACATATGTCCTATTGTTCTATAAATATCTGCATGAACTTTGATGCATGTGCCCTGTTCAAACACCCCACTCTTGGTGGCCTGTTGCCACCAATCATCCCTGCATGCTGTTGGAATGTCCACTGTCATTCAATATATGCATGTGTTATGCTTGCTGTTCAACTGTTGGAACCCTGGTGTGTTGGGTTAATGGGAATATTACTGCATGCTGTTACAACTAATTTGGAATGCTGTTGTCTATGTTGTAATTAAACACACCTAAACACAGAACGTATGGGAAGGACGGTCCCAATGGACCCACCTGTCCCTCCTCAGCTGCCGATTGCACCTGGCACCAGCAGGTCCGGTGCCCAGCCCGGGCTCCCCTCCTCCATTTGTCCTGTGTCACCTTCGGGTGGAAGCACTGCAGGGGATGGGGCTCATCCCACCGTGAAAGTGTGGGCAGAGGAGGGCCACCTGTCACCCTCCGAAGGGTCTGGGCTGTGGTGCATAGGGAGATCCAGCGTTCATTCGCTGATCCCCTACGCCAGCTCGAGGCGAGAGTGGCGTGACTCATGGGTGAGCCTGCACCTCCTACGCAGCCCCCAGCACAGCCACCCTCGGGACTGTGAAGGTGCAGTGGTGACTGCCCATGGGTATGGATCTCAGTTCCACTGTTACCATCTGTGGGCTCATGGGCTTGTGATTTCCAAACATCCATCCCCGTCAATTGTGTACGCCCACTCCATGTGTCATATTCCACCCCTGTATGCATCTTGTTTGTCTTGTCTGTTTACCTCCCAACCTACCTCCCCAAATATACCTACTTCATCTACCTCACTTTCCATTCTCATCTGAAAAAAAAAAAGGACAATCTGTTCCCACAAAAAAAAATTACGCCCCATACATAGCTGCCCATTTCGCACACATGTCCACCGGACATGTAAACTGATAATTATAATTGGCAGTACAACATACTCTGTTGACCTCACCCCTCTCTCTGGGGAGGAAGGTTTCAAATTTCACTCTAAATTTCTAACATATGCACAGCTGTTGCTGGTAAAGAAATGGGCAGCTATGGACCTTCCCTACACCTGTCCTGCACATCCCGAACTGGTTTTCCTACTGTCTTTCCCTCTTTGTGCTCCCTTTTTCACCACTTTCCTATCTCCCCATTTTCTTTTCTTTTAAAGAAACTACCGCAGGGGTTAGCGGGATTAAGCACTTTTAAGCAGTACTAAGTGGGTTTGCATGAGTGTGCGCATGTGTGCGCTTAGCTAAGTATTGCTAAGCGTCACGCAAACCCACGCAAACCCGCTTACAACTGCTTAAAAGTGCCTTAGTCACTCTGTATGTCAGGGCCTTTGTTCTGCTCAGCAGCAAAATAAAACACCTCTGTCAGTCTCAAACCCCAGACATTGGACACACTAGACTGCATGAAGTACCACTAAGCCACAGCTGATATACAATAACTTGGTGCCAAAAATAAATATATCATGCATTACAATGAGTGAATGTAAAGGAAACATAGGAAGGCCATAACACAAAGCTTCTTCTGTGGATCTTTACCAGCAATTGTTGGGCAATTGCATTACATGAGTGTGATAAGAGAAGCAGCCATTCTAGCAGCAAATAATGTTACAGAGGCACATTACAACCCCCATACAGTATCATAGCAGGACAAATACTGGCATATCTTATTAGGGCAGAGGCCGTACTTCCTAACTGTGACAACTTTTCAGGGATGTCCCTGATTGTGAAACATATTGTAGCTGTGTCCCTCTGAATCCCTCTGAAGAGTACTGACGTTAGTCAGACAGGTGGGATATTACACAATGAATATTGACAATAATAACAGTAGACACCGCTTGTACATCAGAAAAGGTGTACTAATCCATATGCACTGCTTCACTCAAGTCTACATTTACTGTTTGTATTATGTGTAAGGTGTACCTCACTTTTAACTACCTATCCCTGACTCCATGCAAAGATGTATCTGAGTGATTCATAGGCCTGGCAGAGGCACAAACACACAGGCATATCAGCTATTCTGCTGTTACACACTCTGCAAATAGCTTTGGTAGGACTTCCACAAGCATACCTTTATGTAGGAGTACAACACAGAAATACCAAAGGATGTAGACATGTACTGGTAGCAACTGACTGTAACAATGCCATTGTACCAGTGCTGAAAACACCTGTGGGTTGCACAGACAAAGAATAACAGTGTAACATTTGGCTACCATCTGGTTAGGTTCACAGTTGGGAACTATGCAGACAGACCACCTGCCTTGATAAACTATCAGGTACACACCAATCCTTTAAGTCCAGTAAGATAACATTCACACAATAATACATAATGCTCTCTGTATGTCTGCATCCCCCCCACAATAAAAATATACTTGTGTGTTTAGGGTCTGCCAAGGATGTAGGTAGGCATACTCAGTACTGAAATTGTCCAGTATACCTGAGAATCCTGTGCCAATGTCAACAATAAAAAACACACACCCTGCAGAAGTGAGTACATCAATATTCACAGTATAAGAGTTCACAAACAGTTCATGTGCCAAAAGATTACTTCTCAATAACTACTTTTGTATGGCGGTTAATTATATGAGTTGAAAGGAAACTACATACTCAGATATATCTTGTGTAAGCATTTGTAGGGGTGAGTTAAACTCTACACTGATAGCCCTGTACTGGAAGTGGCAACAGTCATGTCTGAGTACAACATCTACATCACTGTCTACACCTCTAGCTTCAGATATAAGAAGTATACCAACCTTCTAACTTACACAACAGTGTCCACAGCAAACAAGCATGGGCCCCACTCTGGCAATCTGAAAGGGCTACGCCTACATACCTTAGCAATTTATAGCATTGGGTTGCTATGACAGTGAGCACTGCAATTACCACACAGCAGGCTGTATGCATTTACCAAATGCTGGGCACCAATTGGTGCAGAGGGCATCACATGCACATGTGCAGATACCTATAAAAGCAGACTGTACTTGCTATCCCCACATGCAATCATTACATTGCACTCTCCTGGAGAGTAGTGAAAGAAAATTATTGCTTGATAAAATATTTAATTAAGTAAAAAAAAAATAATTACTAAGAAAAGAAATTAATTAAGAAAAAAATACTTAACCGAAAATGACAATTTAGCAAAAAAATCACTTTACTTAATTAATTAAAAAAAAAATAGTGAAAGCATACACAGACGGACCTGAAAGTGACAAACAGGTATGTAACAGATATGCAATTACCGGCAAGTAGTAGATGTTTATGAAGAGTACTGTACATACTCTGACACATGTATATGTGGCAGCAGTAGGTATGTATGCACTGATGCCATGCATAACTACTGCCATGGATGAAGTAGTGTGTAGCTGTGTACAGTGGGACATAACTGTGACATATGTAGCTCAGCATTAAATGTCAAACATCTGATGATGTCATCTATGTTCTGTACAGTACTGTGTATAATGGCAGTTTGGGGGAGTAGTGCCAACACCTATAGAAACTTGGATGTGACCGAGTAAGACATGCATGATAGTCATATAATGTGTAGCTTAGCATTGGCAACTGCTGTACCAGGCTAGTATAGTAATGTAGCATTTGCAGCTATATATATATACTCCCTGTAATATTACTGTATGCACACATGACAACTGTTCATGTTGTAGCAAGGCCCAACAGGTCATCCGTGAGGTGTATAGACTTACAACAGTGTGGACCTTGTGTGTGTATGGCACACACATATGGAGGGATATATATGTGCCCGATATATTAGCATCTTAACATGTGCATAGAGCAAGGGACATACTGCAACTGTTTGTGAAGGGTGGACATATATATGTTGGTGCAAGTTGCTATGTGCATATTGTTATGTAGGTTGTAGTGTGTGTCAAACATGACAGCATACAGTGCTGGCATATGACGTGGTGTTTAAACTCTGTGGGTATGATTTGTTAGATTATTAGTCTTCCAGATAAGGGGTCCTGCTAAAGATACATGGGCTGAGAATACTTTCCATGCATTCTGTACAAGACTGTGCAATATTATTACATAACTGTATCCCTCTCAACCTTTGCATAATTGATATTCCCACCATGAAAGATGGACTGTATATGTGCCTATATGTATATCTATATGTACACCAATGGATGTTTATATGTATGCTCAAGCTCAGTGTTGTAAATGTATTGCCATCCCTTTTGTTATAAACCCTGTACCCATGAACTACCACATAGGTGGTAGTGTACTCAACACCAAAAGTGTGATAAGAGACCACGGGAAACAGGCAGACAGTAGTGTCCCTTTTGATAATCACAGTGCCACACTAGTCATGTAAACTGTGTACGGTCCACATGTCATCAGAAAAGGTGTGTCATCCATGGAAAAAGAGGTCAGTGTTCCACTCTGCTCATCAGTCATAAAACCCATCATAGAGTACAATGGCCCTTTTGGTATGCACCTCAGAAGACATCTACAGCAACTGTAGATGCCAGACACATACCTCAGAAAGAGTATTACCAGACTCAAACAGATGCCCTATGCAGACTGTCTTACAAAATCACAGCTATACTGTGTTGCATACCGCCTAACCCAGAGGCAACCTCTGCCTAACATACAAAGCTATGCCAAACCCACAGGTGTTGGACATGCTCCATATAAACAGATTAAATTCCATACAAGCTACACACTGTACTGATCTAAACCTTGTAACATCAAAAAGCAGAACATGCTGGAGTGATACATTCTGATCTCAGACACATCCCATACTCTGGAACTAACTACCTATCAATAGCAAATAAAGGTCCTCATTAGCAGTTGTCATGAATAATCATGATGATTGGATGTGAGATAGGAAATACAACCTGGGAATCACCTCTGTGGCTCTGCATGACAGGGGCACATGAACTTAAATTACATGGGTGTTGAAGGCCAGGGTACAGTATGGCTAGGCTTCCATAGGCCCTACGACTAATAGCCTATTAGCTACCTAGGACACAATACACACACGCATGTACCTGTTGCATTACTTGCTATGTGAGGTTGACTGAGTGTGATGGTGAATGTGTAGGTGAATGTGTCAAAGTTGTGTATATGTGTGTGATAGCCTAGTGGGAAACTGTTTATACCATGGTATGTAGTGCTGTATCTCTGATCCCAGTGAAATATATGTATGGTATTGCTAGGCAGGAAAAGCAGTATGGCATACGGTGTGATGTAGTCCCATGGTGTTGACTGGAGTGTGCCATTGTAGGCTAAAGCAGTACATGTATGCTTATTGATTGTTAACACTAGTGAATACAAATCCCATATGAACTGTAGTACTACCTGAAGCTGTAGGCCTAAACAGCACAGTATGGTGTATATCCACATTGCTTGGAAACACTGTTTGGTTTGTTACCTGTAGTCCTCACACATTACATACTTCAGGCATAAGGTTTTGTAAGTGCTGACACACAGTACTGTATGGTACACAGGTAAAACACATCTGGGTTGCCATACCTTTGTGTCTTGTAGGTATGTCTGATGTGTGTGTGGGTATGCCTGTAACATGGCCCCGGTCGTATGTGTGTCACTGGATATACGTGCATATCTAGCAGCATGTATAGTGTAGTACAGCAGTATGCCACCTATATTGATGAATGTGCACATATGTTACTTAGGGGTTTGCTATCAACAAGTAGCGTGGTGTGCTGGTAGTACTGTAACTGTACTTTACATTCATTTCAATGGATGACATATGTGTGTATGCATTAGCTTCATATATACCTCCTGTGGCTAGGTTGTTCATTGTGTCACATACAGTGTGCCATGTACTGTTGTATAGTCTTACATACTGGTTTATCTTTGTTGTTGTGCAGAACATGGTTTAAGATATAGAATGTGCCAGGCACTGTCAGGCAGTTGTGGGCTGAGCACTGATATGTGGTATTAAAAGTGTGTATCTACTGACAGCCAATAGGTTGCTATATATGGCATTTCATTGATATCTGTACTTTAGAATGTTAAGTGTGCCACATGACTTGCTCACAATTATTGTTTTATTGTCTTCCAGGGACATGTCTCACCATAGAAACCCTGCGTATTCCCCTGAAGAGGAAGACATAATTATATCCACCCTAGTACAACATCACACCCTGCTGTTCTCCAGAACCAGCCAGGACCAGCATGAGTGCACTGCACTGTGGCAAGATGTTGTCCATCGGGTTAATGACGCAGGCATACATAACCAGACCTATGAGCAGGTACGCCATCACTGCAGTGATTTAATTAGACATGTCCGGCAGCATGCCTCGGATGTCCACAGACAACAGCTTGCCACAGAGTGGAAGAGCTGCTCCTCAGCGTGGTGGCTCCTGGCCAACCACTACAACAGGCATGTGTCATCATGGAGGCTGGAGTCACCCAGGAAGTTGACTCAGAGCATGCAGATAACATGGCATATCTGTAGACTACTGCTAGCTCGATTGTTAGGACATGCATATGTCAGATGTGTACTGTGTATTTAGAAGATGTGGAGCCTGGTGTTGTGCAATACTGATAATATGGAACATAATCTGTATGCCTGTGACTGTCAACCGTTGTACTACTGTAAAGTTGCAAACTCACAGCAGCAATGCCATAGTTGTTGACACTGACAAACTATCTCATATCCTTGTAGGTCCCTCTGGTATGACAGCAAGACAGCAGACCCATGCTGGTGAGTGTTCTACAGTTTAATATAGCAAATAACATGTGGATGTCATAGGTGAGTTGTAGGCCATATACACATGTAAAACACCTACACATAATGCATGCTGTGCATGTTTTCTGTGGGAATATGCACATCCCAGTACCATGAGTAGCTGACTCAAACACATGCAATACACAGAGCATCCCAAACAATTGTGGTACACTGCAGTGGACATTGTATAGGCAGAGTCAATACACATGCACACAACATACACCACTGTGTCATACGCAGTACGTGTTCATATGATACACATGGCGTATTTAGACATCAGCTGTAAGGTCAGACTCCAGTATCCCAAATGTCATCCACACAGCACACATACTATACCTGAGGGGTAGAAGCCTATAATGGGGTGGTACAACACTCTTCAACACACAACACATTCATGTTACACAATGCTCTCTATTGAACACCTTACATACCCATGTAACAACTGCCTGTGAAATGGTTAATGTAGCCACAGTGCTGCAGTTCAGGTACAGCAAGATAGTTGCCAGTGTGGCACACATTAGTGGCCTTGAGTGACCACATGATGCTGACTGATGATGGCACATGGTACTACACTACATCCAGTTACAGTAACTACAGTACTACAAATAGCATTCATTGCTATACACCTGAAGGTTGTGTGCATCCAGCCATGGTATGTATACCTGTGAGTGATGGTACTGAGGACATTGGGAAGCATTTAATACTTGCACAGCAATTTGTCCATGTACACATTCTGTTCCAGGGTGAGGCCAATCATTGAACATCACACATGCATCAAAGACATGTATACTGTTATTAACAAGGACTCTCTACATTCGCACTGCATGCTGTTGAGCAACACACATCCTACATGCTGACACGTGTGATAGGACTCTTTGGCATCTGATACTGTACTCCACCATCAACCACTAATTAGTATGTTCTGGATTGCTGTTGGTGTGTGTGCTGTACTCCACCATCAACCACTAATTAGTATGTTCTGGATTGCTGTTGGTGTATGTGTGTGTGTGTGTGTGTGTGTGTGTGTGTGTGTGTGTGTGTGTGTGTGTGTGTGTGTCTATTTTAGTGAGTAGTGTATGTGTATTCATGTGTTCATGTGTGCATGTGTTCATGTGTTCATGTGTTCACGTGTTCATGTGTGCATGTGTGCATGTGTGCATGTGTTCATGTGTGCATGTGTGCATGTGTGCATGTGTGCATGTGTGCATGTGTTCACATGTTCATGTGTGCATGTGTGCATGTGTGCATGTGTTCACGTGTTCACATGTGCATGTGTGCATGTGTTCACATGTTCATGCGTGCATGTGTTCATGTGTGCATGTGTGCATGTATTCTTGTGTGCATGTCTGCATGTGTTCACCTGTTCACGTGTGCATGTGTTCACGTGTTCACATGCGCATGTGTGCATGTGTGCATGTGTTCACGTGCTCATGTGTTCATGTGTGCATGTGTGCATGTTCACATGTTCATGTGTGCATGTGTGCATGTGTCCACGTGTTCATGTGTTCATGTGTGCATGTGTGCATGTGTGCATGTGTTCATGTGTTCATGTGTTCATGTGTGCATGTGTACATGTGTGCTAACATCATGTACAGATTGTAAAGTGGTGTTTCCTGTCTTTTTCTCACAGGTGCTGATGTTGGGTTGGTTGAGTGCAGCAGGGAGCCTGAAGTCACTGCCACAAATAGTGGAAATGATGATACATGTGTTGTGGCACAGGCAGGTTTGACAGGGTCTGTCACTGGGCCGCCAATCGACAGTACACAGCTTTCCACCCCATCTATGTGCACATTCATACTGCAAATACATCCCTCATCACCAATGGCCTTAGCTGAAGGACAGCATACAGTAGACATTGAAAAGGATAGTGTGGTATCTATGGCACATGCATCCCCTCACAGCAGCCATACCCAGATTTGTGGAATGGTACCACATAGGCAGATGTCCAGGGGTTCTCGTGGGAGCACTGGTGGTCGTAATGCCACTGGCAGACCTGCCCCCACAGGTCTTACAACCTCAGGTATGTTCCGGTCTGTAATGCAGGCACAGGCATTTATGGAACAGTACACCAGACAGGGACTAAGGGTGCAGAGGGCCCATAACACTGCTATCAATGACAGTATCTGTGACCTTGCCGGTGCCATCCGTAATTACACCGAGGTCATTGATAGATGCTGGGGGGAGACATTAGATGCCTTCTGCAATGTAATGTCCATGTGCCAGGACAGTGCAGGATGGTTGAGACGTCGACGTGGATGTATGCCAGCCACATCATCAGCTGGCAGTCATAGCAGATGACCCACAAGTCATAGCCATTCCCATAGTGGCAGTACCAGCCCCAGCAATGTTGGGGCTGGGCTGTCAATGGACCATCCTAGAAGACCACGTGCACGTGGCTCTGGACAGTCCCAGCAGGGACATGGGTCCAGTCGACATACCTCTGCCTCTGATGACAGTACCCAGTCTAGCTTAGTACCCGATACGGTCTGTAGCACCCCTGCCAGGCACAGGTACTGTGTCCGTGGCCAGAGACGGTGATCTGTACAGCCTGGCAGGTACAGTCTGTGGCTGTCCCACAACCTCCCGTATATGGCAGCCACATGGTGGAACTGTGTGCATGCAGACACACACACATAAACCAAACACCTAGGGCTAACACATACACACACACATTACATCAACATTGGCCCATGCTGTACTGTTGTCTCTCACACACACACACACACACACACACACACACACACACACACACACACACACACACACACATACATGTCAGTTGGATGGGTCAATGTCGGGCTCTGGCAAACCAACAACACACCCTGTGCATATGATGAAACTGTGCCACCTCCTGTCATCTGTAACATTGATGCAAGAACAGGCTAACATGGTGCTGATGCACAGGGTGACTTTATAGCAGTGTAGCAATGTTAGCATGTTGTCAGCAGTAAAGTGTAATGATATCCTTGTAGGTATATCTGAGCAGGCATGATGCATTAAAGGTATGATTGTTAATGTAGCATGTTTTACACCACTGTTAATTCCAACAATGTATTGTCCGCCCATGTGCCTCTTGGCTGATGTGTGTAGTTTTGCAGCATGTGTTACTGAGTGGACAGTACGTGTGTGATGTGTGCAGTACAGATTTGCAGGTGTACATTTGTGAACATGATGGAGGTGCACTGTCTGCATGTACATGTATAGTGGAGACAGGGGAAGGGTGGCATGCCCTGTATTACACAGTGTTAACATCTCATAGTTTCTATTGGTGGCCACTATGCATTTTACTACACATATGTTTTAACGTGGGTACACATGTGTGTATGACATGGTTTGACACTATGCCGTGGGTGATACTGTTACTATCTGTCATTGGTTTGCATTCTGGTAGTATACACAACCTCAACAGCCTGACTATAACCAATCATTAGATGATGTCTTGACAACTGACACACAGATGTAGGAAACGCAGTAACATTTGGATCCCTCCAGTACTATACTATAACAGTAACCAGTGGTATTGATTGCCACCCATTCCTGGGACCACCCCTGTTTGGCATATAGCCCTCTTAGGTACAAGCAAACACACTAGGGATATGTCCGTCCACATCTGGAAGTGCATACAGTGGCCTACAATGCATTCTCCTGATGAGACACTTATCCTCCGCAAGGGTATCATACAGACAGATACCTGTTGTCCAACACATGCTGTAAAGCTATAAGCCAACTATAGCATAGTCATCCACATTTACTAAACATAGTATCCCGACAGTTCCACATAGGTAGTAGCCCTCACCATGTAGAACGGGTACCGATGTATACATACAGCCAAGTGTTATGTCATCTGTCCTTTGGTATTCACATTTCCAAAGGTATCCTGACGTCCCTCGGTGTATCACATAAGCAATTAGGGGTCTGTATGCATATCCACAAAGGTTGTTGTACACCTATAATGAATGTCCATTATTGACAGACTGTGTTATGTTTGAACATGTCTGAAATATACCCCAGGCATGAACCCTCACTCACACTATTCTATACACAGATACCTGAAGTGTGCAATGCACATACTGTTGTTATACTGATATGTCATACAGTAGTTAAAGCAAAATCCACTACGCATTGACCAACAGTGTCACACACACACTCAGCAAGTGCAGGATACAAACCCCTACCTAACTATATTATGATACTAGAGAAGTACACAGTAACACAACGTGCTATATGCTTTAGTGGGAGTTTTCATTTCCACTGCTATATTTGTAGGCTGGTGACATCATCAGACTTGACAAAGATGAATATACCACTTTTAAGGCATTTTCCTAGTCTCCAAAAAGGGCACTCCTCTCAAAGGAAATCACACAGAAACACACACACTCAGCAATTGCAGGATTCACACCCCTATCTAACTATGTTATAATACTAGCGAAGTACACATTAACACAATGCGCTATATGCTTTACTGAGAAATTTCCTTTCCACTGCTATATTTGTAGGATGCTGACATCATCAGATTTGCCAAAGATGAATATACCACTTTTAAGGTGTTTTCATAGTCTCCAATAAGGGCACTCCTCTCAAAGGAGATCACACACAAACATACACCCCCCACACCTCCACACTCAGCAATTGCAAGATTCAAACCCCTACCTGACTATGTTATGATACTAGAGAAATACACATTTACACAACCCGCTATATGATTTACGAGGAGCTTTCATTTCTCCTGCTATATTTGTGGGATGCTGACATCATCAGACTACACATGGTAATGTGTGTGCACTTTGTTTTATGCAATTCCAGGACTGAGTCATGGGGGACAGCAGGTGTTACCAACTTGAACAAGACTCCACAATTCTTACCTTGTGTGATCTATCTGTGGCCCAGTTGCCAATCATCAGATGACAATACATATTTATGCACAGGTTGTTGATTTTGTGGATACGACATGTGTCTGGGATGTTGGAAAAGGGCTATTCAAAGTCTATGTGGGATGTGTGTAGCTTATTTCATTGATGTATGTCCTGGGTGACTGCCTTGCAAACAGTCTAGCAGGTTTGGGAAGCATGATCTGCCCATGACCAAAGCAAAGTTGGTAGGGTTGTGTGTTTGTAGGCTTCCAATAACTCTGTGTATGACTTCAATCATGATGTACTCCATGGCCTTGCAGATAGACTTCATAGGCTTATAAGACTATAGTTCCATGGTCTGTTGTGCACCAACACTTGTGGAGTGTGCCAAATGTTGCTGTAACCCATTCAACAGTTTCATATCCTGTAGAGAGGGAGAGGGTCAACAGACTGTTCAGGTGCAGGGTCTGTTTGTTCTGCAGGTCAGTTATGACACATATAGGGAAACAATGCAATCCCATTGATGCCCTGTTTTCAGCTTTGGAAGGAGCTGTTTACCCATTCTACATGTGATATCTCCTGGTATGATGATAGAGCCTTTTGTCAGTGGGAGTGGGTATGTATTTATGGGCCTGTCTGACAGGATGTTGGCTTTGTCAGTCATTTACACTTGGCCATGACTCAGGACATATATGAGTGTACATTGCTATTTATGACATATCTGAAGGAAGTGTCATGGTTCTGTATGGACTCCTTCGCAGATAATTTTTCCATAACCTGGTTTGTATAATGTTTGGAGTGCACATTATTTATTGGTGATACTGATTGCAGGTTTTTAATCTTCTTTGCTTTTCTACTTTCTATGAACAACCTACGTATCTGTAGTACATATTTGATTATGGCAGGGTTCCAGTATATTATATATGTGTCTGTTTTCATATAACTGTGTGCACAAGGCAGGATTGGTGAATAGTGAGAGGTTCCTGGGTTAACACATGCAACTGCCAGATATGTGTGGCCCACTGCTGTACTCAGACATGGCCTAAGTGTGTGAGCATGCCCAGTGTGACCTTTCAACATGTTGCTGTCTGAGTATCACTACATTTGTTGACGTGTGTGAACACGCCCAATATTAACATTTATACTATATGTGTGTTGCCAATCAAGTTGTATTTTTACTGCAGGGCTCACCTTTGTGTCATAAATCTACAGGGATTATGCTGTGCCTGCAGGGTTTCCATGAGACACTTTGCATAGACTTATCAACATTTCTTCATACAGGCTGAACAGTGAAATAGTGTCATGCTTTAGTGGTTCAGTTCTGTGACGATAGTGCACAGTATCCTGGGTTTGAGGACTGTCACTGCATTTTATTTCATACTGGGCAGACAAGACTGCTTAAGGACCAGTAAAGCAAATATGAGCATGTTTATCTGCTTTTGCTCAACTATGCCCAACCTTGCCCGAACTTGCCCAATATTGCTTAACGTTGCCCAGTATTGCTCAACATTGCCCAAAGTTGTGCTAGTTAGTGCATGCAATTTTGTTTACATATACTAAATTGTGGTAATAGCTGTTTAGCACTGCTTTATATTGCATAAAACATGGCAATCATGCCTCAGGTGGTGCTGCAGGGCTGCCTATGTCGGATGCACATAGTACACTCTCGATACATGTTTGAAAACAGGTAGTGTCAAGTTAGGCATCCCTTATACTATATGTGTGAGTCAGAGAGAGGTATCATTTCCAGGGTTCCTACTGAGCCAGTGTATGTGCTATGTGTTGCCTCTTTGCCAAGGCCAGGGCATACTGGGCATGCCTCCTTCTGCCTACTGGGGCAGGCTCAGGTTGTTCCTCCTCAGAATCACACTCTGCCTGTGATGGCCTTGGCAATGGTGGGGGGCTGTTTGGCCCAGCCCTATGATGCTCCTGCTGCAGCTGTTTTCACTGGATCATATTATGTAGCATAGCACATACCATGACAATTTGGGTACATGTAGTTGATGAGTACTGCAAGGCTCCACCAGATGTGTCCAGGCACTGGAACAGTGACTTGAGCAGCCCAAACACACTCTCGATTACATTTCATGTTTGGGCATGTGCCTCATTATGGCCTTCCTGTTCGGGTGTGTGTGCATTTCTGATGGGTGTCATCAGCCACAGCTCCAGTGCGTATCCAGCATCCCCCACTAGGTTACCATGAGGGATGTCCCCATTGGCAAATGTCTGGTACAGCTGCGTCAGATGCCAGATATGGGAATCGTGGTAGCTTCCAGGGCAGCCAGCACACACATTCAGTATTATGCCCTGGGCATCACACATGAACTGGCAGTTGATGGAGGGGAAGCCCTTGCAGTTAAAGTAGGCCCTACCCCGCTCACCAGCTGGTGCTTTGATGTGTATGTGCATGCAGTCTATTGCACCGACTACCTCAGGGTATTCCGCTATTTCATAGAAAAGATGCATATTGCTGGCCAATACCTCACGGGAATTGGGGAAATGTACATGATCACCGATATGTGCTGACATGGCATCCAGGAACTGGTGCAGTACCCTGGATGCTGATGTCTGTGAAATCCCCATCATATCACCAGTTGGTCTCTGGAACGTACCTGTTGCTAGTATTCTTAGGCCAACACATACCATGGTTTCCACTGGGATGGGTTTCCCTCTGTTGGTTCTGTGTGTGAGGCGTGGCCTGCACAGCTCAACAATTTACTGCAGGAGGTCTCTGTCCACTGTATAGTGCTCCACTATCTCCAGCTCATGTAGCCCCTGGTAGGTTACCCTGGGCCTGTACACTCTTCTCTGTCTCCTCACTGTGGGTTGCTCAGCAGCATTCACATTGTCACCACCCTTAGCATGTTGCATATGTCGCCTTATAACTGCAATGGCAGACCCTAACATATTTTTTGTCTCAGTAAAGCTTTTTCAGTTTTCACTTCTCTTAGTATAGTGCAGTGTTGCAGTGTCTCTGAGAAAAACATGGTGGAATGTTGTTTGCAGAGTTTTAAGTGCTGGGCTGGGCTGGGCTAGTGTACTGCCTGTGTAATTGACTGATTCTGATTGTTTTCACCTGCTAGCTCTGCTAGTTCTTCTTGGTTAAATTTCTACTATTTCCTGTGCTTCCTTTTCCCTTTCTGTTTCCACAGGGGGTAGCGCCGCGCAAACATGCACACACCAGCTCACACATGCTTACAGGGGCTTACACGGGTTTCCACAACCTAACACTTGCTTACTCTGGCTTAAACACACGCAAACAGTCTTACTCGGATGTACAGGCGTGCACCTGTGTGCAAACACATTGCAGGCACTTTTACAAGAAACTTTAGTGATATCCACGGCATACACCTTCAATTTCTTGCCTTTAGCTAGGATACCTGTTGGCATGCCTCTTCCAGTGATGAGTAACTGAAAGCAAACACATGCCACTCCGCTCCAATGAGCTTACATTCTTTCATACATACCCTGCTCATGATGTCACCTATCTTCTACTCTGATACTCCCCTTATTCTACTCTTACACTCCACAGACCTGGCTCATATGCCATGTAAAATTGGGATTCACTATCCTTACTCTCATTTGCATAGGATTGCCTACTAATGCTTGGTTACATCTCTTAGACTGAGCTTCCTCCCTTAGCAACCTCTACTCAGTTGCCATGTTGTCTTCAGCCTGCCATTCACTTGCATGGCAGATTAATATTATGAATGAAATCCCTATTTGTGGCTTTTATTTTTTGTTTTTCTGGTTTTTAGTGCGCCGCGCATTGGTGCGGCGCTGCGCTATGCTTAAACATCGGAGATCGAGGAAAAAAAAATATTTTTTATTAATTTACAACACATACAAATGCCAATGGCCATATACTTGGCCATTGGCATGCTTCCTCAACTGGATGCATCCTTTATTTGGAGCTGTCATGGCTCCATTTTGCTATTTGCAGAACGGTACTCAGTTGCCAACCGAGTACATTTCTGCAAATATCACTACTCTTGCTCGGACAGGTTAGTGTTTCCTGGATCACAAATTTACCTCATTTGCATAGCTTTCAGCAGCAAATGAAGTAATTTGCATAAACTAACCCTGTCCATGCAAGAGTCGTTTTAGGAGCTCTCTTGCACGCCCCTGCCGGCTTTTTCTGGATTGCTCGGCAGACATGTTGGCTGCATGGAGTCTTACTCTACTTAGACTCCGTGCAAGCATTCATGAATCTGGCCCTCTGTCTTAGTCCTGCTGACCTTCATTCCTCTCCTCTCTAGAGCATATCTCCACCTCTCACCCAGGTCTCCTGAACCTCTTCCCTACTCTCCCTACAGATCACAATGTCATCTGCAAACATCAAAGTCCACAAAGACACAACGCAGCTCCTTCTGACCTTCTCTGTACTTCTCCATCAACACTCTCAGAGCAAACATTGCATCTGTAGTGCTCTTTCCTGGCATTAAACCATACTGCTGATCACTAATCATCTCCTCCCTTCTTAACCTAGCTTCCACTACTCTTTCCACAACTTCATGCTGTGACTTGTATATCATAATATATACATCAAGTAAAACGGTTATTGTTAATGCAATTAGTAGAAAAGTATTTAACTCAAATAGTTTTACTAATTCAAGCTTCTCAACCTAAGCATTAATGGATGTTTTTCATTTATTCTTGGTTTCATGTGAAATGTCACTTTATTCTGCCATTCACTCTTATTATTCTGGTAGCCTTTCTGAAATATAGCCAGAGTGGTAGAGTGGATAGCATTATCACCTCACAGCAGAAGGATCTCAGGTTTGATTTTTCACTGGGGTGCCTTCTATGTGGAATCTGTATGTGTACCTGCAATGTACCCAGAATTACTTTCTTCTATGATTCATGTAGGGTTACATGTATTGGTAGCATATTTATGTATGACTGTAAATTCTTTAACAGTCCTGTTGTTCTTACTTTGGTTAGATCTGTCTGGCTATCATTATTTCACATGTGCTCTAATGTCTGCTTGCAAACCCTGGTATTTTATGACTTTGTGTCTTTTACTTCATAAGATGCTATAACCACCGGCTGTAGCATATTCAGTGATTGATTTTTTTGTCTGTTTTTCTTGGACTACAGTACCTGTTTTCTTGCTTCTGTTTTTTTTTTCAACTGTTGATAATGGGTGATCCCATGTGATCTGAACATCTCATTTGTCAACAATACTTTGTGCTTCGTGTTTCCAATGCTTCGCAGCTACTTCTATAAAGTAGCATTTGCACATTCCGCAGTGCAACAGTCTTACATATATGGCATTTTTCTGTAAATAGACCCTCATCCATGAGTATATCACACCAAGCAATGAAATGTGGAACTATTTCCACTTTTGTTTAACAGAACTTGCATTTTTCTATTTTGCCCACTTTTTCAGTAGTCTTTGTAAGCCAGCATGTGCATAGCCTACTGCATTTGGCTGCCATTATAAGCCTTTCATCTTTTGATTTAAATTTACCTATCTTTAACCTTTCCTGCATGAAATCTTGGTCAATATGTGGTCGTTCTATGACTTTTCTATACATGCCACTATATCTGTGGACCTCCAAATCTCATTTCCTTTTATTCTGGTCCTTTTCTTTATAGTCTTTCTTTTGTTTACTCCACTTTCTGATTCTTGGCTACTTCTGGTTGGAAAACAGCAAAAATATATCAAAAAAGAGGAAATCATAGCATGACAAAGTTGCATATACTATTTATTCCAAAATGATAAGTGTTTTGCATATTGTTGATGCTTCAGATCTTAAAAACATACTAATGAAATACACATTTTAATATCACTCCGTGTACACAAGACAACCAGTAAAATGTATTAAAATAATACCGACCAATTAGATCACATTACAGATCATAAAACTGTATCCACATTGTGATAGGATTCAGTCCTAATCACCCAGCCCCTTGCAACAGAACCAATAAGAAAGTTTTACAAAAACTTAGTGACCAATCAGGTCACCTAAAACCTGAAGAACAGGAACTACAAGTAATCTAAAATAACAAACCAAAAGCCATTTATTATTGTACAGATATAAAAATAAGAAATATATAGAAGATCTTATCATATAATCACAAACACCCATTTTCTAATTGCAGCATCTGAAAAACCATCAGGTCATTCACATGCATGGAACACGTGCATTGTGATCTTCTTAAATGGCTAGAATCAAGGGAAAATCATTTTATTCAAACCTCAGTGCCTGCTTATTTACCATAAGGCAGTTCACTAAAACTCAGTAGAGTCAATATAAACCAATCCAGTTCTCTTATCACTCGTTAACTATATCCAAACAATGATCTGTTCATTTGAACAGAAATGTATTAGGTATAAACATCACTCAAAGAAAATCTGCTAACTCCCAGTTATAGTACCAATGGCATTCATATAAAGCATCCAGCCTATCCAACCAACTCAATAGAAAAATCAACCAATAGAAATCCAAGAGTATATTTCAAAAGCCAATCAGACCTGTCTTATAGTACTCATATATAAAATGACCCTCGAACAAGGCCAGAAGGCAATATCTTTTTAAGATCTGAAGAAGCATCAACAAGATGCAAAAGCACCTATCTTTGTGGAATAAATCGTTTATGCAACTTTGCCATGCCATGGTTTCCTCTCCTTTTGATATAGTTTTGCTGTTTTTTGTGTACTAGAGGATACCTTAACTGTTCTTTGGATGCTGTTTTTTTTTTTTTTTTTTATTTCTGGTTTGATTTCTACTCCCACTATGTTCCAAAATGCTTCTATTAAACTAAGCAAAGATGTCATATTTCTCTTTTTCTCTTTATGCTTTAGAGCTTTCACTACTTTTGGATCTGATGAAGTCAGCAAATATGTATACAGTCCAATGAATGCTATCCTATTGACATAGTCAATTTGGAGGATCCTTTTAACTGTGAGATACATAATCCTGGTATACACCATTTTTTATATATCACTTATTAAGCATGAAACATTTTTATTGTTTTCTTATAAAACTGATTTAATGTTATTTGAAGCCAATCACTCACACCAGAACCGTAAGTTAGAACAAGAAGAGCAAAATGATTTATAGCTTGGGCTTTTTTCCTAGATATTAAGACAGTTTTCAATATTATGAATGGTATTCTGAAGTAATCCTTACTAAGCTCTCTTCTTATTTGCTCATCTTGTGCTGCTGACATGCCATCTATTCTCAAATATTTATACATGCCATCAGTCCTGCTCAAGTTCCTTTATATCACATTCCTGTCCTATATTTATACATACATACATACATACATACATACAAATATTTCAAGCATGGGCATTAATGCTGTTCTAGCCTGCCAACATGTCAAAACACTTGTTCCCATAATAAGTGCCTAAACTGTTCTTAAAAATATCTAAACTAGTAATTGCTTTAATGCAGTTTGGTAGTCTGTTCCATGTATCAGCTACTCCCTTAGAGAACCAATTATTACACTTTTCATTCCTATAGAATCTTCTACATAGTTTGCCTGATGATTCTCTACTATTTTTGACAACCCCAAACATCCCCAGAGATAGTTGTCTCCAAATGTCCTATATACCTAAATAATATCTCCTCTTAGATATCTATAAGAGACACTGAACAAGTTCAGATATTTTAATCTTTCATAATAACTTACATTTTCTCATCCATGGATGCCCTTGGTATATTTTTGCTGTACTCTTTACAGTTTGCTCATTGTCAAGTTTGGGTCTAATGTAACTAACAAACAATGAATTCATCATATCTGATTTCCTAGACATTATAAATCTTTTTATACAACCTGTAGTTCTATAACAGTCATTAACCAATTGGTTGATACGATTAGGAAAACTCAAAGCTAGATCTAGCCATATACCCAGGTCCTTAAATGAAGCTACAGTTTTAATCATTGCTCTGCTGTATTAAATATTCACCTTTCAATTTATCTATCCAAAATCTCATATGCTTAGTTTTTGACGTATTTATCAGCATGTTCTTCTCCTATGGCCAAATGGTGAATTTAGTCAAGTTCTTTTGCAGATATGCCTTATCTGTAACACATGTAATTAGTTTACCCAATTTCAGATCAACTGCATATAGACTGTAGAACACCTCAGATGAAAAAGTTAGGTCTGAAAGATAAAACCTAAATATGTAAGGACTTGGACAGAGCACTGTGGGACACCCTGACTGCAACCAAGAATTTCACCTGTCCAATTTCTGTATGATGCTTGCCATGTCTTATTTGTAAGCCATGCAGCTATCCATCTTTTCAAGAATACATCAATACCTGGTTGTTCTAATTTATTGATCAGTGTTTTGCATATGACCCTGTCAAATGCTGAAGTTAAATATATATAAATTACATCACAGCACAATTTTTCATTTGTAGCTGTTATCATATTGTTGTAGAACATCATGTTACAGGTGGTAATAGATCTGTTTTCAACATATTCATGCTGATATATGGTTTCAAGTCCAAACCTGTCCAGTTCTGACAAAAAAATTACTGGTTATTACCTTCTCTATTATGTTTCCACAACATGAAAGAAGACTTAAGGGTCTATATGACTCTGGGTTTGTCCTACTCTGCTTTTCCTTAAAGATAGGTTTAATCAGCGCATGTCTCCAATCTTGAGGAATCTCCCCATATTTATATGACCTAGTTAATAATAGATACAGTGGTACTGTAAGGTCTTTCTGAAGTATTCTCAGATGATTAATACTATTTCTCTCTCCCCACCCCCTGTGCTTTGTTTAGATCTGGTTGGCACAGTTCTTTTTTAATAAAATCTAATTTGATTCCAGTATCTGAGGTTACCTGGATGTCACTAGGACAACTTATCTCCCCCCTCCTTTGTGAGGCAAAACTGTTTTGCATAAGATTTTGTAAACATATCTATAGGGCAGGATTCACGAAGCCGCCGTGTAAGAGTTAGAAAGTCTTACACTGAGGCTGCAGTTACACGGGGTGATGTCAGCATGCCATGCATATTCATGAGGGCATGCTGAATCACACCCTAGGCTAACACGGTCCGTGTAGCAAAGTAGGGGGCATGTCCGCATGGCGAGACCTGCAGAGGGACACGCCCCCAGAAGAATCACAGTCCCAAAAGGAAACTCCCACGAGCGAGTCCGCGGAAATGTCAAGAAACACAACAGCACACATGCCCCTACAGACTATTAACCCAACTGAAATGTAAAACTTAAAAATGAACAGTTTATTTATTTTTTTTTTATTTCAAAAATGTTTGCCCGTAATTGCGCTCATTTGCGCGGGTGTGCCCTTCGCTCAGCCACAGTTAGCAGTCATTGAAAAACCATATAAGCTCTAAATATGCAAAATAAGCCAAGTAGCAATAGCGTAGCAGTAGAGACGTCGGCCAAAGAGGAGGCAGTCACGGTTCGAGCCCCAACAACATCTTTTTTTATTTTTAGTGAAATAAGCACAAAACAATCCCCTGACATATATGTATATATATACAATTATAATTTAAGTAAAATGCAATGAAATGGGCCATGTATTTATGAAGAAATCTGACACAATAAAAAAATAAAATATTTTATAAGTGCCCATAGCTGAGCAGCGCTCTAACAAGCTGAGTATGTTTGCCCGCAGGTGACCAGTGGTTTAACAGGTGTAATAGGAGTGCCCGGAGTTGAGCAGTGCTTTAACACATTGAAAGTGTGTGCCTGTAGTTGTGCAACATTTCACACAGCGTAATATGCATGCTCATAGCCAAATAACTCGTTAAGCAGCGTAACCTGTTTGCATGGAGCTGCGCGGCGCGCCAACCGGCTTACCAGTGGGCAATGTTGAGCAACCTGTATGAAAGCCGCCTTTAAACAGACACACCTCCTAGCCTGTCTAGACAGTAGTAAAATAAAAAAAAAAAGCAATGCCCAGGCTCGAACCCAGGATACTGTGCATCATAGTCAAAGTACTGAACCACTAAGCCATGACAGCTGTACTGAAAAATGCAGTATTAGCATATATATAGGAATGAATGGAAACAGAAGCATGACAAAGCAGGTTTTGTGAAGCTGATACAATTCCAAAATGGCCAATCACAGATAAGTGCGGGAAAAACGGCATATATAAGCCCCATAGGCGGGAATACACAGCATAACTGATTATGGAACCTATTTGCAGTCAGGATGGCAGGTGTAGGAGAGGGTAGTCACTTTCGAGCACAGAGGTGGGGTGTTGAGGAGTCCAAATACATGGTTTGGCTCCTAGTCCATGATCATGAGGCTCAACTCATGTAGGGCCAGGTTCTGTGGGGTGCATATAAGGCAGAGGCATGGAACCGGTTGGTACATGATCTCACCAGTGCCACAGGCATACCAAGGACTGGTGAACAGGTCCGTCACCACCATGTGGACCTAAAGAGATGGAAGCAGGACCAACTGAACCGTTGGATCCAGGAGGCCCGGCAAATGCCCAACGCCCCACTACTGAGTAAGTATCCATGTAATTATGTATGTAAGGAATTATCCTAGCTGATATTATGGAGATGTATGTTCCAATATTACTTAATTTATATTACAGCTGCAGGTGTGCGTTCCTTGAATCGGCGAGCCTATGGTGATAGGCTGGAGCGGTTGTGCCACCAGGCAGGTTAGTAATTATATTTCTGTAATTATTATACAATATAAGTGAGACAGTTTGTAAAAGAGTTCACTGTAGTTACATATTAATAAAGTTCAAATAACACTAGAAGAAAGATTCTGCTAGTACTGTATGATTAGATAAGTGATGCAGCCTGTAATCCAGAAATAAAAAGTAAACAAGTCTGAAATAGTGATTACCCACCTGAAGTGTAATGTCAGATAACCTGCAGCAGCCTGAAAATCAGTGTTAAACAAGTTAAAGTTAATAGACATGTGTCAAATACATCCCCTTAGAAAATCTGCCATATGAAACAAGTGAGTCTGATGAAAAGGATTGTTGTAATCAAGTATGACATGTTAATAACGCCTAGAATAAAGTACCATCTTGAATCGTAAAATTAAAATAAGTGAGAGTGTGAGAAAGAGGTATGAATCAACCAAGAAAGCTGTTATAACTTCTGAATAAAGTATACTGCAGTCAGTACATAATGGAATGAATGAGACAGCCACAACCAAAAAGTGAAATGTTTGAAATAAAGTAATGAAGCTGGAATGTGTCTGTCCCACAATTTGTATAAGTTGCTGTACCCTTGCAATATGGAGATAGTATGGTTGTCTGAAATAATGAACATCCACAGTTGTCTAGAGCCATATAAATGAAATGTAGCAGGATGCTGTACCTGAACACAGCCAGATATGAAATGTGTATGAATAAAAATGCAATGTATATTAATGTAGCAGTAACAGTCCCATCACCAATATTCCTAAGGTTACATATAGGAAACTGTACTAAGACCTGTAGGGTATATATATCTGCAGCTACTAGAGATGTACAGCATATGTATATGTAGTTGAAGTTGTTAATGAAATATTTCTTCACCCTACCCTATATTCACAAATAATGCCATTCCACAACAAACTGGGTATGTGTATTCACAATCAATTCCTATGGACATTTGTCCTGTTGGTTCAGACATATTTGCATGTACGTTGCTGCATGTGCCCCATTCACATATCCAAACCTGATGGCCTGTTGCCATCAGTCGACCCTGCATGCTGTTGGATTGTGTACTGTTGTTCAAAATATGCATGTGTTATGCTTGCTGTTCAATGTTTGGAATTCATGGGTGTTTGGTTAATGGGAATACTGATGCATGCTGTTACAACTAATTTGGAATGGTATTGTTTGTTACTAACTCAAAATGTCATAAATATTTCTAAACATAGGACAACAGAGAAGGCGGGTTCCAGCGGACCCACCTCTCCCACCTCAGCTGGCGAGTGCACCTGGCACTAGTGCCCAGCCGGAACCTCCTCCGGTGTCCCTGTGCCACCTTTGGGTGGAAGCGCTGCAGGGGATGGGGCTCATGCCCCCTCTGCAAGCGTGGCCGGAGGAGACCGTCCACTCACCCTCCAAAGTGTCCGGTCTGTGGTGCATAGTGAGATCAGGCATTCTGTGCTTGAACCCCTACGCCAGCTTGAGGCTCAGGTGGCACAACTCACGGGTGTCCCTGCTGCCCGTCCTACACAGCCCCCAGCACAGCCCCGTCCTGGGCTGTGAAGGCACAGTGGCAACTGCCCATGGTGGGGATCTCAGTTCCACTGTTGCCATCTGTGGGCTCATGGGCTCGCGATATCCCAACATCCGCCCCTGTCAATTGTGTTTCTCCCCCAACATGTGTCATACTCCGGCCCTGTATGCGTCTTGTTTGTCTTGTCTGTCAACCTCCCCTACCTACCTCCCCAAATATACCTACTTCCTGTACCTCACATTCCGCTCTAACCTGAAAAAAAAATTAAAAAAAGGGCACTCTGTTCCTGCAAAAAAATGACGCCTCATACATAGCTGCCCATTTTGCAGACATGTCTGCTGGACATGTGAAGTGGTAATTACAATTGGCTGTACAACATACTTTGTTGTCCTCACCCCTCTCTCAGGGGTGGAAGGTTTCAAATTTCACACCCAATTACACAGATATGCACAGCTGTTGCTGATAAAGAAATGGGCAGCTATGGTCCTTTCCTACATCCTTCCTGCGAATCCCAAGCTTGTTTTCCTACTGTTCTACCCTCTTTGTGACCCCTTTTTCACCACTGTCCAATCTCCCCATTTTCTTTTCTTTCAAAGAAATTAGCGTGGGTGTGCACGAGAGTAAGCACTTTTAAGCAGTAGTAAGTGGGTGTGCGCTTGTGTGCGCTTAGCTAAGCGTGTGTGCGCGAAGCTAAGTGACAGTGCGCATGCGTGAGCTCCGCGCAAACCAGCGTTAACCCGCTTACAACTGCTTAAAAGTGCCTTAGTCACTCTGAATGATAAGGCCCGTAGTCTGCTCAGCAGCAAAATAAAATTCATCTGTCAGTCTCAAACCCAGGACCTTGGAAACACTAGTCTGCATGACTTACCACTAAGCCATGGCTGATATACAAGAACTTTGTGCTGAAAGCAATATATCATGAAATATTAGGACAGAATGTAAAGGAAATATAAGAAGGCTATTACACAAAGCTTGTCCTGTATCTTTACTGGCAATTCTTGTTGATTTGTATAACATTAGTGTGAGAAGAGAAACAGCCATGCTAGTCGGTAGCTAGTAGGTAATAATGTGACAGTAGCACCTTGCAAACCACACACACTATCAGAGCAGGATAACCACTGCCATATTTGAACAGGTAAGAGGCCAGACCTCACAAATGGGACTGAATTACAGGGATGTCCCAGATTTCAAAACAAATGTTAACTGTGCCCCACTGACTCCCTGTGAAATGTACTAATAGTAGGCAGAAAGGTGTTTTGTCCCACGTAATGGTAACTGTCAACTACTGAAAGTATGCACTACGTGCATGTCAGAAATGGTGTATTCACAAGCACACCCACATGTAGGTGTACAACCCACAAATATCAAAGGAGGTATCCAACTAATAACAGAAGGACAATATAGCTGGTTACAAGCACTGCATGTGCCTGCTATCCATAACTGTTAGGACAAAGTAGAAGGTGCCACTACTGCTCAGGAGCAAAATGAAATACCCTTCTAGGTGTCAAGCCCCACACCCTGGCCAGACCAGACTGCATACAGTACCACCAAATCACAACAAACATATAAGGAACTGCTGCTGAAAGAAATATAGCAAGCAGTACAAGGAGTGAATGTGAATGGAAAATAGGAAAGCCATAGCAACACATTCCAGTAAAGACACCTAGCAGGCCTCCAAGGAGTGAATGTAAAGGCTAAATAGTGAAAACATAGCAACAAATTGCAAGAGCCACTGCAGTAAACCAGTTACTCCACAAGTCCCACAGGAAAGCACATACTCCAATTTAAACAGTATTAGTATTATTAGGTGTCAGTTAACATACACACTGAGAAGAATAAACTGGAGGAAGCAACAGTCAGGTGTCAGTACAACATGCATGTCAGTGCCTACAACACAGCCTGAGATATGAGAGACATACAAACCTTTACGCTCACACAACAGAGTCCACAGCATACCAGCATGGTCCCCACCTTGAAAATCTGAAAGGGCTATGCCTACCTCACCTAACATTTTATAGCACTGACCCGAAATCACAGTGAGAACTGCAATTACCACACAGCAGGCTGCATGCAATTAGCAAATGCTGCCTAACAATTGGTGCAGAGGCCATCACATGCCCATCTGCATATACCTACAAAAGCAGCCTGTAGTCCCAGTCCACACATGCAATACGTTCATTGCAACAGCCGGAGGGAGAGACAGAGAGAGAGAGAGAGAGAGAGAGAGAGAGAAAACATAAATAAATAAAAACAAAGAAATAAAAAAAAAAAATAAGAGACACAGACTGCTGAAACCACTGCAGTACAGAACAGCAGGCTACCAAGCAGCAAGCCATCAAAATTAGCAGTGTCCAAGAAAGGCAATGTAAACTAATAATGTAATAGTCTACATACTGTGAACCCTCTATATGTGTTAGCAGTCTGTATATAGATATATATGAGGATGTGCATAGGGCAGGGGACATAGTGCAACTGTTAGTGAAGGCTGGACATACATATGTATGTGAAGGATGCTATGTGCACATAGCAATGTAGGTTGTAGTGCAACTTAAAACGTAGGTTGTACAGTACTGAATGTTTAGCAGTATGTTAGTGTGTGTACTCGTATGTGTAAATAAAAAGGTATAAATATATATATTATATGTATATGTATGTATAATTATGTATGTATCTACATATAATGTGCATATATGTATACATAGATAGAGAGGGATGTAGAAATAGATAGACCCAGAATGATACCACAGTACAAGGACAAAATGATTGACCTCAACAATTGGCTAAGCTTCTGGTGTCATTCTAAGGGGATCCAGCATCTGTCTGCCTGGGACGACATGACCGATTGCTGTGCCAGAGATGGCCTGCACCTGTTGCCCTCAGGATTCCAGATACTGGCTAAGACTCATGCCATCCCTATAGTGCCTTTGTCAGGCAAGGTTCAAATGACAAATACACCACTGTAAACGGTGACATCTGTGACAGCTGTGCAGTGATAGAGACCTGGTGCAAAGCTCCAGAGAGCACCCCTGCATTACTGGGCTTCAAGTCATACCACACCTGTTGGCCACCTAACCCAGACGGAAGCACTAAAGGCGGAGGCGTGTCCATATTCATTACGGATATCCACACCTCCAGGCTAGTTGCACAGCATAATGCATCTGAGGTATCCAATTGCAACTAACTCTGGGCAAGAACGCAATCCAAATCATAGTTTGCTACAGACCCCCCACCATGACCCAGGATTCACACCTCTCATGTCATGATACACTGGAAAGTATTGGGTACAACCCAACACCCAATAATGGCCGAATTCACCTACCCCACCATTAACTGGAAAAACTACACCCGTACCAACTCTATTGCTCAACGTTTTCTATAATTCATAAATACCAATGCCTTGGATTAACATATTCACACCCCCACCAGGGGCAGCAATATCCCACACTTGGTCATTACCAACATGGGAAACCTGTGTTCCACACAAGAGGTCAATTCCTCATTGGTGAGATATAACCACAAGGTAATCAGCCTAGACATCCACATCCCACCCCCAGCCCCAATTAGGGGCACCATCGTAACAAACGTCTGAAAAGCCAATGTCACACGTCTTAAGACAGAAGTGGCAAACTGCATGACACCCATGCAGATGGACAATAGAGGTATGACTGCTGAATTCTACACAAATGCACTGTATAAGCACTTACACGAGTGCATGGATCATGCTATCCCCAATAGAACCAAGATGTTATCCCCCAGACAAAGGAAGCCAGTCTGGTGGTCCTGTGCCATAAACAAACTCTACATCAGAAGAAAGACACTGTTGCAAAAATAAGTAATTTCCCATGACTGGAGGAACTCCCTGGTCAACCTCAGTAAGAAGCTTAGATCCCTCATAAAATCTCCCAAAGCTAGTTATGAAAACAAAAGTGCCACTGACTCTAAAGACAACCCCAAAGCATTCTATAGTTATGTCAAGAATCTAAATGGGAACACTCAGATCTGCTCTGAGGTACAGCATAATGGAACTAAATATACGTAACCAACTGATATTGCCAACATCCTGGCAGATAGGTTCAGTGCTAACTTTACCCCCCTCTCACCCCCTAGAGGGCCCATCTCTATACTGGAAGAATGCAAAGTCCCTATAATCACGGCTGCACAGGTAAAATACACACTCTCCAAAGCCAAGAACACAGCATCCATGGGACCTGACAATATCCCAGGTTGTGTTCTACATGAACCACTGAATGAACTGGCACCCTACCACAGTACCATGTTCAATCATAGCCTCACCTCAGGCTTTGTAGCTACTGCATGGCGCACCACAACACATCCCACTCCACAAAGGGGGAGCCACGATGGACCACGGTAACCACCGCCCCATTAGCCTGACGGGCCTGGTCTGTAAGGCCATGGAATGTACCATCATGGAACTCATAAACAAAGACATTGGTAATCTCCAAACTCTGGACCCTACTTAGTTTGGATTTGTAAAAGGCAGATCATGTCTCCTAAACCTGATTGACTTCTTTGAAGCATTCAGCAAAGCCATAGATGATGGTAAAATGGTTCACACAGCTTATGTAGACCTCGCCAAGCCTTCCAACACCAACCCCCATTCTGGAATTATAGATAAGCACACTAAACTAGGTATAAATCCCTATGTCATAAGATGGGTTGACAACTGGCTCACGGACAGAACCCACACTGTGAAAGTAGTGTATTCCAAATCCGACATCAGACCAGTGACAAGTGTAGTACCACAGGGTTCAGACCTGGGTCCTCCCCTGTTTGGTATCTAGTTCTCCAAAGTGCAGGCCAACACAGAAGGTCTGTGGCTAACAAAGTTTGCAGATGACTGCAACCTGGCAGCCATAATCGAGACTCCTAATGATGTGGGCAAACTACAAAAGGCCCTCACTGAGACAGATACCTGGTGTCAAAGCCATGGCCTGAAGCTCAGTGCCAAAATGTGTATTGTCATCCCCGTGGTATAAACTCTGTACCCATGAACTACCAGATAGCTGGTAGTCTCCTTAATGCTGAAAATGTGATAATAGACCTTGGGACACAGGTGCACAGTAGTCTCTCCTTTGATAATCACATTGCCACAGTGGTCGGAAAATCCATCTACATGGCTCATCTCATCACAAAAGGATTCCCATCCAGAAAAAAGAGGTCATTGTTCCCCTCAACTCATCACTTATTAGACCCATAAAATAGCACAATGCCCCTTTTGGTATGTACCTCACAGGACAACTACAACAACAGGAAAGACCACAGAAATACCTCACAAAGAGGATTACTGGCCTCAAACAAATGCCCTATGCAGACCGTCTCAAAAAACTACAGCTTAACACCATGGCATATCGCCTACTCATTGGTGATCTCTGCCTAACATACACAGCTATGTCAAACCAACAGCTGTTGGACATGCTCCACTTAAATAAATCCCAATCCCTCTGAGCTACATGCTCTAGGGACCTTAACCTTGTCACCACAATAAACAGAACATGCTGGAGGGATAGAGTCCTGTCCCAGACACTTCCCATACTCTGGAACAGACTACCTATGTATGTCAAACAGAGCTCCTCATTAGCACTCTTCAAGAAAGATCCTGATGATTGGATGGGAAATGGGGAATTCACCCCAGGGATCACATCTGTGGCTCTGCTCAACAGGGGCATAGGAAAATACCTTTCTTGGGTGGCGAAAGCCAGGGTACATTTATTGGCTAGGCTTGTATGGGCCCTAGGGCCGATAGCCTAGTACCTACCTATGACCATATATAGATAGATGGATAGAATATGTATATACACATATTATGTAATAGACACATACATATATAGATATATATAGATACATACACATATACAGACAGATATGCATGTGTACAGATATGTATGTATATGAATCTCTCTCTCTCTATCTCTCACCCCCTCTCTCTCTATATATATATATAGATATAGATATAGATATAGATATAGATATAGATATAGATATAGATATAGATATAGATATATATACTGAGAGAGGCACATGTGTGTAGATGTATTGCAACAGATTCCTGTTGACAAAGGCATGTACTGAACACCAGTGTGGATACAGGAGTACCATACCCCATTCCAAAACACTTACACCACTAACCACCACATATGTGGTTGCCTGCCTACTACTGGATGTGGCAGGAGGGAACATGGGAAACAAGTGTACAATAGCCTCTCCTGTGATATTCACAGTGGCACACCAGTCTTGTAATACCTGTACATGGTACATGTCAGCAGAAATGGTGGGTCAGCTAGTGAAATGTAGGTCACTGTACCCCTCTACACCTCACAATGTCCTACATGGTATGTACCTCCCATGACAACTACAGAAAAGGAGAAGGATACAGTCATACCTAACAAACAGTGATAATGCCCTCAAACACATTACCTATGCAGAGTGACTGACAAAACCACAGATGGAGTGCCTCTCAAACTACCAACACAGAGCATACCACTGCTGGATATACATTGTTAGTCACACCCATAACAGTTGTCCAACAACCATGGTAACACCTCACAATATCCCCAGCATAAATGACCTATGTATGTCATCCTTGGCACCGCAGTAAAGAGCACATGGTGGAGGTACAGGTCCCTACACACAAATAGGCCATACCCTGGAGTAAACCACCCAGCATTACGAAGCAAGGCTCCCCATTAGTAGATGTCAGACATACCCCTGTTGATTGTTATGCAGATAGGTAGTATGCCATATGAGTCACCCTGTGTAACTGTTTGACAGGAGCAAGTACAACCACATTACATGTGTCCCAAGGGGCAGGGTAGCATAACAGTATGCTGCTGTAGGCCCAGGCCCAATAGCATACTACCTGCCTATGACACAATGCACACACATGTACTCATTGCAATACCAATTATGTGAGGTGGAATGCGTGTGCCACTGACTGTGTGCAAGGTCTGTAATGGTGTGATTGCTCAGCATGACTTTGTGTCTGTCATGGTAGTGTGTTTCCTTGGTGTAAGGCCAGAGAAAGATGTGTCAGGTATTGGGATACAAACATACTACATTGCTATATGTTGTGCTGTGGTTCCCTGTATGTGACTGTGGTGTAGGTATGGATATGGCAAGAAAGACTACAGTGCATTACCAGTGACATTTGTACTGTGCATTGCATGCATTGCATGGGTTGACAATGTTCCCCATACATTACCTTGATACATACCCCCAGTGTGAGGCTGTGCATTGAACCTCAAACAGTGTGCCGACTGCTGGAGTATACTTGTTTGTTGTATGGAGTGTGCCAGGCACTGTCACAGAGTTGTCAGTATAGCACTGATATGTGGTCATTCAAATGTGTATCCCCCAATAGACAGACAGATGCTATATATGGCAGTTCAGTGATATCACTACAGTAGAGTTTTATGTGTGCCATATCACTTGCTCACATATTTTTCTTTTCCTTCCAGGGCAATGGTGCACCAGCGCAATCCCACATACTCTGCTGCAGAGGAAGAGGAGATACACCAGAGCCTGGTGCGGGAGTTTGCCACACTCTTTTCCTGCACCAGCCAGAGCCAGCAGGAGAGGGCTGCACTGTGGCAAGACCTTGTCTGTCGGGTAAATGATATAGGCATGCACAACCGGACATATGAGCAGGTACGCCATCACTGCAGTGATTTAATTAGAAATGTCTGTCAGTGTGCGTCTGATATCCACAGGCAACAGCTTGCCACAGGTGGTGGGGCGGCTATACACACCCCCTCACCAGACTGGAGGGGCTCCTCCTAAGTGTTGTGGCTCCAGCCCAACAACAACAACATCCACACACATGTGTAATGATGGAGGCTGGAGCCACCCAGCAGGAGGACTTGGAGCATGCAGGTAACATGCCATATCTATATCTGACTGTTCTCTACACTGGTAGTTTATGCATGTGTGAGGTGTGTACTGTGTCTGTAGCTATTATCCTGGTAATTATTGTGCAAGAGTGATATTCTCAATATCAGCAGTAGACCTGTGTAAGCCAACTGTTGTACTACGGAACTGTATCATACTCACAGTATCAATGGCACAGTTGTGCCCACTGACAATGAATGTCTTATTTGTGCAGGTCCCTCTGGTGTAACAGCAAGGCAGCCAATCCATGCTGGTAAGTGTGTAATAGCATCCCTTTAATACTAATGATAGTAATAGTAATAATACCCTAAAATGGTAATGCTATGTGTGTGATTGCAGGTGTGTCTGTGTCTGTGTGTTTGTATCTCATGTACTGAGGAGTGTGCATGTGTGCATGCGTGCATGTGCACATGTGCACATGTGTGCATGCGCCCATGTGTGCATGTGCCCATGTGTGAATGTGTGCATGTGTGCATGTGCCCATGTGTGCATGTGCCCATGTGTGCATGTGTGCATGTGCCCATGTGTGCATGTGCCCATGTGTGCATGTGTGCATGCGTGGTAACATTGTGTGCACATTGTAAACTGTGTTTCCTGTCTTCTTACAGGTTCTGGTGCTGCTCTGGTGGTGTGCAGCAGGGAACCTGAATCTGCTGCTGGGGATAGTGATAATGATGATACCTGTGTAATGGCACAGGGAGGTGTGCCAGGGTCCGTTGTTGGTCAGCCAGTCGACAGTACACAGCTGTCAACCCCATCAATGCGCACAGTCATCCTGCCAATACATCCATTGTCACCAATATCCCTAGGTGATGGACAGCATACAGTGGGCATTGACCAGGGTGATGTGGTATCAGTGACACATGCATCCCCACACAGCAGCCATGGCCAAAGTCCTGACATGGTACCACACAGGCAGATGTCCAGGGGTTCTCGTGGGAGCATCCGTGGTCGTACTGCCCCTGTCAGACGTGCTCACAGAGGTCTTTCAACCTCAGCTATGTTCTGGGCTGTAATGCAGGCACAGTCACGTATGGAACAGTACACCAGACAGGGTCTGAGGGAGCTGAGAGCACATCGCACTGCTATGAATGACACTATGCGTGATGTTGCGGCTGCCATCCATAATTTCACCGAGGTCATTGACAGATGTTGGGGGGACACATTAGATCTGTTCCACAACTACATGTCCATGAGCCAGGGCAACGCAGGGCAGTTGAGGCATCGACGTGGACGAATGCCAGCAACAGCAGCAGCTGGCAGTCGTCGCAGACGACAACAAACTCGCTGCCACTCACATAATGCCAGTACCAGCCCCAGCAATGCTGGGTCTGTGCTGTCATCAGACCACCCTAGGAGACCACGTGCACGTGGCTCTGGACAGTCCCAGCAGGGACATGTCTCCAGTCAACAACCACCTGCTTCTGATGACAGTACCCAGTCTGGCTTAGTACCTGATACTGTCCGTAGCACCCCTGCCAGGCACAGGTACCATGTCCGTGGCCAGAGACAGTGATCTGTACGACCTGGCCGGTACAGTCTGTGGATGTCCACAAACACCCGTATATGGCGACCACAAGGTGGAACTGTGTGCATGCATACACACATGCATAATGCTAACACCTAGGGCTAACACATACACGCACACACTGCATCAACATTGCCCCATCTTCTACGGTTGTCCCTCACTAACACACACACACATACATGTTGATTGATTGTATCAGTGGCAGACTCAGGCATACCAAGTACACACCCTGTGCATATGATGAAACTGTGCCACCTCCTGCAATCTGTAACATCGATGCAGGACTGGTTAACATGGTGCTGATGCACAGGGTGACTACATAGATGTGTAGTGATATTATCATGTTGTCAACTGTGCAGTGTAATGATATCATTGTGGGTATATCCCAGCATGCCTGATGCATTAACAGTATGATTGTCATTGTATTGTTTGGTACACCCCTATAAATTACCATAGTGTAATGTCTGCACATCTTTGCATTCTGCTGGTAAGGCTGTAAACAGCAGGCTACCTACATAGGTAGCACAGGGGACAAGTAAATGGAAGTTATGATACTCAATGGTGGACATGTAAACTGCACGATGCATGCAGTACAACCTCTACTCTGCATGGAGATTGTTGATATCTGTGCAGTAATAGACAACAGGTTCAAGACTCCCAAGACCACCCTAGCACTACCGGGTTGCACCTCATACCATGCTTGACAGCCCCAAAACACACAACTAACTATGACAGGAGGTGAGTTTCATTAAATGTCAGGGATACTGTGGTGGCAGGACAGGTAGCATACAGCCTACTAAGTTGGGGAATGCTGATTGAGGGCTCAGTGTCTGTCATTGTAAATGTGTATTAGTTCTCGTTTAAGCAGTCGGGCTTCAGGCCAGTTATTTCACATTCAAAGGTTCATGGTCTGCACTCTTGTGGGAGGAGAGGCTGGACTCTGAGGTGGGTATTTCTGGCTAAAGGCTTATAGTGCCTGCATATTTTAATTGTTTCTTACTGAAATTGGTACACCTTGTTTGCTGTAGCATAGACTAGATCCATGGCTGCTGATTGTAGCTTTGTTTGTATGCTTGTTTGCTTGTTATTTCCCTGAAACACTAATCCCACCTGAAATGCAGCTATACAGCGCCTCTGAGAATTCCTAGTGACGTGCATTGCTTACTGTATGTATGTCCTTGTTTCACTTGACAGAAGGTTAGTGTTTGTCAGTTATGCAATTAAGTTACTTGTAACACATTGCATTTGAGATACCTGGCACTTGCTCACTAAAGCATTTATATATGCCAGAACTAACAAATTAAAACCACTACACCCACACAAACTCACCTTATCTACCTTGTTCCCCATTGGCCCTTTTTGTTGTTAATTATAAAGGAATTCCCAATACCAGTCTAGCATGTTCAAAGGTCAGTTGTCAATCTCCTCCACGTTCAGCTGGTGAATCTGGGAATCTAGAGGCAATGTTACAACTGCCTCATTTACACAGTCAACCCTCTCCTCCTCCCAACAAATTCCACCACATGTGAGAGATGCAACCATATATCCAAACTGCAGGCTAAGTTCTCTCAGCTCAGTACTGGCAAAACCTGTCAGGAGGAGAAGGAAACCATGGTTACTACAATTCCAGTCTCACGTAGACCTACCACGACAGCAATCCAAACAAATAAACACACACAACCATACTCAGAGTCACTAAATAAAGGTCTGCCTATGCAGCAGACACCTCCAAAGCAGACACACAAGCAACCGCTACCCCAGAACAGAACACGTGCAACACATAGCTCACAAAGCCAGTGTGCCGAACAGTCACAGCATGTAAGGCTAAACAACACACCTGCTACACTTGTGATGGGTGCCTCTATCGTCAGGTACACTGATGTTCTGCTCACCAGGCTGAACAAGGAGAAGGTCATGGTGAGATGCCTGTCGTGCGCTATGATCTGCCACATAACACAAGCACACAGGTCACTCCAAGGCATGTACAAATATGACTCAGTCAGTGTCCATGCCAGTGTGAATGACCTGAGACATACCTCCCTGGACTACATGATGAGAGACATAGAGGAGTAGAGGAGCTCTCTGAGCATGTGGCCCAGACTGGTATGACCCTGACCTTGAGTAGCATCTTACCCTCACCAAGAATGATGCCACAATATGTAGACAAGATGATCAATTCAGACAATTGGCTTATGTTTCAGTGTCATTCAAAGGGGATCCAATGCCTGTCAGCCTGGGATGACATGCTCAACAAGCCGCACTGCTATGCTAGGGACAGCTTGCACCTGTCACCCATGGGCTTTCGGATACTGGCAAAGGCTCTTGATACACCCATATTGCCTTTTTTAGGCAAGGCTCAACAGACAAGACCACCTCCATAGGTATCACAAGGGATAGGAAACTAATAGTAATGCTACTCAATGCCAGCAGTGTAAACGTCAAGATGCATGCACTGGAAACTGTTCTTAGCATGGAGAACATCAATATCTGTGCAGTAACAGATTCCTGGTTCAAGGCCCCAAAAGCACCCCAGCACTGGCAGGTTATACCTCATACCATGCTTGTCGGCCACATAACTTGCACCAAAACAAAACAGGAGGGGGAGTATCAATATTCATCAAAGATACACACACCTCCAGGTTGGTGGCACAGCACGAAGCATCAGAGACTATCCATGTGCAACTAACAGTGGGTAAGACTGCCGTCCAGTTCATAGCCTGGCACACACCACACTCCCAAACCCAGGTAACACACTTGGCCTACTTAAGAAGACATGTATATCTGCAGGTGTCTCCAAACAACAATATATTGGGCAGCTTCATTTACCCACACATAGACTGTGAGCATTACTGTAGCTCCAACACCCTAGGTGTAAAGTTCCTAGAAACCTTACACTCAATTGCTATGGAACTACTTGTTACAACTCCCACAAGTGGGGGAATACATGCTGCACCTGTTCATCACCAACATGTGGACTATATGCTCCAGACCAGACGTGTATCCCTCGCTGGTAAGATGACACCATAGACTACTCTCACTGTATATTCACATACCAAATGCAGCCCCTGCACAGAAAACCACAGTCATAAAGTTGTGTAATGCAAATTACATGTATTCACATGAGGCAGGCTTCACACATGGGAACTATTTCAGGTCACAGGTACATATGTCTATGTGGCACACACATACCTCATGCGTGCATTGACATTACTGATATGATCTATGTCATACAATATTAAGAGCAACATCCCACACACATGGACAAACTGTGTGATAAAAACACACATGGCATTTGTAAGATTCAACCCCTACCTAACTATGTTATGACACTTGAGACAGACGCATTAGCAGAGCACACTATTTGCATTACTGGGAGGTTTCCCTTCTCCTGCTGTACTTATAGGGTGCTGACATCATCAGTGTTTAGAATGAGGAATGTGCATCATGCAGTGTGTTTTTGTAGTTGGCAAAAGGGACATTTCTTTCACACAGAGTTGAACACACACTAACCCCTCTCACCCAAACACACACACTGAGCATTTGCAGGATTCAAACCCCTACCTAACTATGTTATGACACTTGAAAGAGACGCATTAGCAGAGTGCGCTATTCAAGTGACTAGGAGGTTTCTTTTCTCCTGCTGTACTTATAGGGTGCTGACATCATCAGTGTTTAGAAAGAGGAATGTGCATCATGCAGTGTGTTCTTCTAGTTGGCAAAAGGGACATTTCTTTCACACACACTAACCCCCCTCACCCAAACACAGATACTAAGCATTTGCAGGTTTCAAACCCCTACCTAATTATGTTATGTCCCTTGAGAAAGATGCATTAGCAGAATGCGCTATTCGCATTACTGGGAGGTTTTCCTTCTCCTGCTATACTTATAGGGTGCTGACATCATCAGTGTTTAGAAAGAGGAATGTGCATCATGCACTGTGTTCTTCTAGTTGGCAAAAGAGACATTTCTTTCACACAAAATTGCACACACACTAACCCCCCTCACCCAAACTGAGTATTTGCAGGTTTCAAACCCCTACCTAACTATGTTATGACACTTGAGAAAAACGCATTAGCGGAGTACGCAATTCACATTACTAGGAGGTTTTCCTTCTCCTTCTATACTTATAGGGTGCTGACATCATCAGTGTTTAGAAAGAGGAATGTGCATCATGCAGTGTGTTCTTCTAGTTGGCAAAAGGGACATTTCTTTCACACAGAATTGCACACACACTAACCCCCCTCACCCAAACACACACACACACTGAGCATTTGCAGGATTCAAACATGGATGTGACATTGAAAATTCAACCCCTGGGATCTCCACTGTGTCCCTGCTTGACGGAGGCACGACACACTAGCCTTACATGGTGTCTTCTGTGACCTACTTTACAGAGGCACAGTAGCCTACTGTACTGGGGAGGCAAATGCCAAGCACACTCTGGCTAAGCATGTATTCCCTAGGGCAAACAGCCTAGTATTGACCTCTACACCCATATGTTTAATTGTCAGCTGCACAATATTTGTTGCTGATAAACTGTTTGCAGGTCTTTATTGTCATAGCTTTCCCTGTTTCTATGTACAACTTGTGTATCTGTGGAAGATGTTTGAATTTGTGTGGGATCCTCTATTTAACTTATGTCTCTGTAGTCATTTAACTGTGTGCACTGGGCAGATTGCTGTCTTGTGGTTGGTTCCTGGTTTAACACATACAAATACCACATATGTGTGGCCAACTGCTAAACTGAGACATGGCCTAAGTGTGTGAGCATGCCCAGTTCAGGCATATTCCATGGCTTGTTGCCTGACATATGTCTCATTTATCAAAGTGTGTGAGCATGCCCAGTGTGTGCTTTCCATATGTTGAGATCTTCAGTCCACCACATTTGTGGGTGTGTGAACTTCCACAGTATTTCACATTTATAGTTGTGTGTTGGGAGTCATGTTGTGTACATACTGCCCAACTGCTTTGTGTCTGAACCTGACAGGGATTATACTGTGCCTGCAGGGTTTCCATGGGATAGTTTGCATACAGTTGTCAACATCCTTTCATAATGACCATACACTGTACTATTATATAGTGTACTGGTTCAGTACTTTCACTGTGGTGGACAGTATCCTGGGTTTCAGTCCTATCACTGCTTTCAATATTCATAGTGAGCACACCAGACTGGTTAAGGGCCAGTTGTGCACATATGACCATGCTGCATTTTGTTCGGATATGGACTACTTACACCAGGCTTGTCCATCATTGGTAGTGTATTCCACAACTTGGGTGGACATTGACAAACACTAGCGATGTGCCCTAGGCCATTTCTACTGCTAGTCAGAGAGTGTGTTTGTCCTTCAACACACATTGTAACTGGAATTTGACATCACATATTTCAAGGTTATTATAATGTGCCTCTATCTACCCATGACATAACAGTGATACCCAGGGTAAACCTACCATCTCCCATCCACTCATCATGATTCCTGTTGAGGAGAGTCAATGAGGGACTCTGGCTAACCTGTACTGGGAGTTTACTCAAGAGTGGAGTGAGCTTCTGGGTTATGGATCAATCACTACAGCATGTCCTATGTATGTCAGTGCTGGGGATCAGGTCTCTCATGTGCATAGCTCACTGGCATTCAGATTGTACAAGGTGCAGCATGTTCATTTATTCCAGCTTGGACATGGCTTTATACATCAGGCACAGATTGCCTCTGGGCAGGCAGTATGGCACTGTGTGGAGCTGCGGTTTGTTTAATCAGGAAACACATGGCATCTGTTTGAGATCTTTGATCCTCCTGGTGGGGTACTTTTGGGGTCTTTCCAGTTGCTGGAGGTGTCTGCTGAGGTACATGCCACAGGGGCCATTGTACTCAATTGTGAGGCTGATGAAGCATGACTGAGGAGGCACGATGACCTCCCCTGATCTAGATTTATTTATTTATTTTATTTTATTTTATTTTATTTTACATTTGTTAACCGGGGGTGTCTGACTGAGCTGAAAAGGCCCTTTTTCAGCAGAGGCCCGGGGAGAAAAGCTCCACAAAGAAAAATTACAGACACATTTAGTTATTTAGACATAATCAGTATACACACAAATTACAAGAGACATGTTTTTACAGTGGTATGCGGCACAAACAGTTACAGTGGAGAGAACAATCAAAAAAAATTAATTTTAAAAATAAAGGTAAGTAATAGATTTGTGGTGTACAGCTGAACTTTGGAATGTAGGTAGAATACATACATAGTACACAGGTACAGTACACACATTGTAGATTAGCCAGTGTTTGTGAGTAAGATTGAAAAACTATTATCAATTGCTCTAGATTTAGTATGTATATGTTATCCGCTTTCACTAGCCTGGGGAGCAATCATGGCACTGCCAACTTTGCTTGAGATGTTGCCTGATGAGGTCTTTAAAGGAGGGTTTGGATGATGTGTTTTGAATGCTAGTAGGGACAGAGTTCCATTTTTTGGCCACCGAACTACTATATAGTGCATCGCCAAAGCTATTGTAGCTGTTGGTGACTTCTAGTAGTAGTTTGCTTGATGATCTAAGAGGCCTTTTGGCTGAGTGATGTTGTACTAGGTTTTTGAGGGCAGGACACTTATTGTGGAGGTAATAGATAGAATGACAGAGGCAGAGCTGATTGTAGGTTAGGAGGTTGGGCAGTTCAAGCCAGTGGAGCTGTCTCAAAGCAGTACAGTGATGAGTTATATATGAGCAATTTGCAGCAAAGCGGGCAATTCTGTTATAGCATCAATGGTACGAAATGGTATCCTGGGCTGTGTCCAACTGACTACCTTCATGATTAGGTGGGTATATGGTATGTTTCTGTAACCACTACAGCCACATGGTTGTCAAATGCAAGATATCTATCAAATTGTGTCCCCAGGTCTATTATTACTTCTAAAGTACTTAATGGGTTAACAAGTATGTGGTAATTGGTGGGCACTTACTGTTTATCCACAGGGGATGACTATACACTTTTCTGCAATTAGCTTGATGACATGGCTCTGGCACCAGTTGTCTGTTTCTATGTGGCCCTTTTGTAGGATGCTTGTGTCAGCTGGAGGGTCAGATAAGGTGCCCAGTTTGTAGTCCTCTGCAAACTTGTTCAGACACAGTCCTTCCATGTTGGCCTGTACCTATGGGAAATATATACCATTCAAGGGAGGTCCCAGGACTGAGCCTTGTGGGATGCCAGTTGTAGCTGGTTTGTAGTTTGACATGGCTGCAGCATGTCTGACTATGTCAGTTCTGTCCTTGGGCTGGTTTGCAACCCATCTACTGACATAGGGGTTTATATTTAAGCTGGTGAGCTTATCTATAATGAACACGTGGGGTATTGTATGGAAGGCTTTTGCAAGGTCCAGATAGGCTGTGTGGACCACATTCCCCTCATCAATGGCCTTGATGACTGTTTCAAATGAGTCAGACATGTTTAAGGGGCAGGATCTGCCCTTAAGAAAGCCACGCTGGGTAGGGTCCAGTGTCTGTAGGTCCCCAATATCTTTATTTCTGAGGTCCATGATGATCCTTTCCATAGCTTTGAAGATCAAGCTTGTCAGGATTCTGGGGTGATAGTTTGCAGTATCCATTGAGGCACCACCTTTGTGGAGAGGGACCACTGTTGCTGTACACTGCTCTTTGGGTACATATCCTGTGGTAAGGCTGAAACTGAGCAGTAGTGTTATTTGGCATTCCATTCTTCTTGGAGTTCATGTTGGACACAGCCCAGAATACCATCTCGTACCATTGATGCTGTGTGTCTTGCTTTGAAGAGCATATGACAAAAAAAAAAAAAAAAATCTTCTGCTTTTACTGTACTTGTGTTTCTTCCTACTTTATTTTGCTTTTGCGTCATCTTAAACGTTCTCAATTGTATTTATTACTGCTTGGTGTAACTCATTCTAAGCCTTTTAGTTTAAACACTTAGGCTTCAGACCAGTTATTTTACATTGAGAGGGTTTGTGGTCTGCACTGTAGTGGCAGAACAGGTAGCTTACATCCTTCTAAGTTGGGAACTGCTGATTGAGGACTCAGTGTCTGTTATTCTAAAAGTATATTAATTCTGGTTTAAGCACTTGGGCTTTCAGGCCAGTTATTTTACATTAAGAGGGTTTCGTGGTCTGCACTCTTGTGGGAGGAGAGGCTGGACTCTGCCCTTCTGAGCTGGGAATTTCTGGTTGAAGGCTTCTAGTGCATGCATATCTGAATTTCTTCTTACTGAAATTGGTACACCTTGTTTGCTGTAGCATAGACTAGATCCAGGCCTGCTGAATCTAGCTTTGTTTGTATAACTTGAGCACTAATCCAGGCATTATTTAAAGTATTCAGTTGTATTTATTACTGCTTGGTAGTAACTTGGTTAAAGTGTAGCTATCATTCTAAGTCTTTTGGATTAAGCACTTGGGCTTCAGACCAGTTGTTCTACATTAGGAAGGTTTGTGGCATGCACTGTGGTGGCAGGACAGGTAGCTTTCATCCTTCTAAGTTGGGAACTGCTGATTGAGAGCTCAGTGTCTGTTATTCTTAAAGTGTATTAGCTCTGGTTTAAGCACTTGGGCTTCAGGCCAGTTATTTTACATTAAGAAGGTTTGTGGTCTGCAGTCTTGTGGGAGGAGAGGCTGGACTCTGCCCTTCTGAGCTGGGAATTTCTGGTTAAAGGTTTATAGTGCCTGAATATTTGAACTGTATCTTACTGAAATTGGTACACCTTGTTTGCTGTAGCATAGACTAGATCCAGGTCTGCTGAATCTAGCTTTGATTGTATGCTTGTTATTTCCCTGGAACGCTAATTCCACCTAAAACGCGGCTTCTCAGCGCTTCTGTGGATCCCTAGTGATATCTGCATTGCTTAATGTACTTATTTCCTTGCTTCGCTTGAAAGAAAGTTACTGTTTGTCGTTTTTGCATTTAAGTTACCTGTAACACATTGCACTTGTTACCTGGCACTTGCTCACTAAAGCAATTATAAGTCAGCACTAACAAGTAAAAGCACTACACCCTCACTCCCCATTGGCCCTTGTTTTCAATTATAAAGGAATTCCCAATATTATTCTAGCATGTCCAAAGGTCAGTTGCCAATCTCCTCTCCGGTCCAGCTGGTGAATATGGAAATCTTGAGGCAATGTTACAACTGCCTCATGTACACAGACAACCCTCTCCTCCTCCCAACAAATTCCAACACATGTGAGAGATGCAACCATATAGCCAAACTGGAGGCTAAGCTCTCTCAACTCAGTACTGGCATAACCAGTCAGGAGGAGAAGGAAACCACACTCACTACAATTCCAGTCTCACATAGACCTACCACGACAGCAAACCAAACACATAATCACACAAAAACATACTCGGAGGCTCTAAATAAAGATCTGCCTAAGCAGCAGAGACCTCCAAAGCAGACACCCAGGCAACCGCTACCCCAAAACAAAACACGTGCAACACATATCTCACAAAGCCAATGTGCCGAACAGTCACAGCCCTTAAGGCTAAACAACACACCTGATACACTTGTAATAGGTGACTCTATCGTCAGGCACACTGACGTCCCGCTCACCAGGCTGAACAAGGAGAAGGTCACGGTGAGCAGCCTGTCTGGCGCTAGGATCCGCCACATAACACAAGCACTCAGGTCACTCCAAGGCAAGTACAAATATGACTCAGTCATTGTCCATGCTGGTGTGAATGACCTGAGACGTACCTCCCTGGACTACATGAAAAGAGACATAGAGGAGCTCTCTGAGCATGTAGCCCAGGCTGGTATGACCCTGACCTTGAGTAGAATCTTACCCTCACCAAGAATGATGCCACAATATGAAGACAAGATGATCAATTTCAACAATTGGCTTAAGTATTGGTGTCATTCAAAGGGGATCCAATGCCTGTCAGCTTGGGATGATATGCACGACAAGCCACGATGCTTTGCTAGGGACGGCTTGCACCTGTCACCCCTGGGCTTTCGGATATTGGCAAAGGCTCTTGCTACCCCCATAGTGCCTTTTTTAGGCAAGGCTCAAAAGACAAATCCACCTCCATAGGTATCACAAGGGTTAAGAAACTAAGAGTAATGCTACTCAACGCTAGAAGTCTAAACCTCAAGATGCATGCACTCGAAACTCTCCTTAGCATGGAGAACATCGATATCTGTGCAGTAACAGAAACCTGGTTCAGGACTCCCGAGATCACTCCAGCACTACCAGGTTATACCTCATACCATGCTTTTCGGCCCCAAAACTTGGACCGAACCACAAAAGGAGGGGGAGTATCGATATTCATCAAAGATACCCACACCTCTATGTTGGTGGCAAAGCACGAAGCATCAGAGACTATCCATGTGCAACTCACAGTGGGTAAAACTGCCTTCCAGTTTATAGCCTGCTACAGACCACCCTCCCACACCCAGGAACCCCACTCGGCCTTCCTGAGAACACTGGAAAATATGAAGGTCTCTCCGAACACCATTATATTGGGCGACTTCAACTACCCAAACATAGATTGGGAGCATTACTCTAGCTCCAACACCCTTGCCCAAAGGTTCCTAGAATTCATAAACTCAAATGCTATGGAACAACTTGTTACCACTCCCACAAGAGGGGAAAACATACTGGACCTGATCATCACCAACATGGGGACTCTATGCTCCAGACCAGAAGTGTATCCTCACTGGTAAGATCAGACCATAAACTGATCTCACTGGATATTCACATCCCGACCCCACCCCCTGCCCAGAAAACCACAGTGAAAAACTTCTCTAAAGCAAATTTCACACTCCTCAAAACCGAGGTGGAATCCTTCAAAGCCCCGGCCTCTGGAAAATATGGCCCAGACCGCAGAATCCTTTATAAATGCATTCTATGAACACCTTCAGGAATGCATGGATCATGCAATCCCATATAAAACCAAGACCCAATCCTCCAAAGGCAGACGACCTGTCTGGTGGACCCCAGCCATAAACAAACTATACAATAGAAGGAGGAAGCTACTACATGATAGAGCAAAATCCTAAAAGGGAAGGCATCTCTGATCAGTATTAGCAAAAACTAAGGGCACTCATAAAATCGTCAAAGGCCAGCTTGAGAAAAATTGCACAGGACACTAAGGATAATTACAAGGCTTTCTTTAGTTATGTTAGGAACCTGGGTGGGAAATCCCAGATATGCTCAGAATTAGTCCAAAATGACAAAAAATACACTGATCCCACAGACATTGCCAACATCCTAGCTGACAGGTTCAGTGCAAACTTCTCCCCCCCCCTCCCCACCAAAAGGGCAAATATCTATCCCAGCAGAGTGCTGCCCCCCTGACATCTCAGATGCTCAGGTGGGAGCCGCCTCCAAAGCAAAAACACAGCATCAATGGGACCAGACGGTGTCCCAGGCTGCGCCCTACATGAACTCCAAGAAGAGCTAAACCCAAACATAAAACTACTGTTCAATCTCAGCCTTACTACAGGATATGTACCCAAAGAGTGGCGTACAGCAACAGTGGTCCCTCTCCACAAAGGTGGTGCCTCAACGGACCCTGGAAACTATCGCCCCATAAGCCTGACTAGCTTGGTCTGCAAAGCTATGGAAAGGATCATCATGGACCTCATAAATAAAGATATTGGGGACCTACAGACACTGGATCCTACCCAGTTTGGCTTTGTTAAGGGCAGATCCTGCCTCTTAAACCTGGTTGACTTCTTTGAAACAGTCACCAAGGCCATTGACGAAGGGAAGGTGGTCCACACAGCCTATCTGGACCTCGCAAAAGCCTGCTTAAATATAAACCTCTATGTCACTAGATGGGTTGCAAACTGGCTCAAGGACAGAACCCACATGGTTACAATTGCTGGAGCCATGTCAGACTCCAAACCAGTTACAAGTGGCGTCCCACAAGGCTCAGTCCTGGGACCTCTCTTGTTTGGTATATATTTCTCGGAGGTACAGGCCAACACGGAAGGACTGTGGCTGACCAAGTTCGCAGATGACTGCAAACTGGGCGCCATAATCGACTCTCCAGCCGACACAAGCATCCTCCAAAAGGGCCTCACAGAAACAGACAACTGGTGCCAGAGCCATGGCCTCAAGCTAAACACCAAAAAGTGTATAGTCATCGCCTTTGGCAAAACAAAGTGCCACAAATTACCACATAGGTGGTAATCCATTAAGTACAGAAGAAGTAATTAGGGACCTGGGGACCCAAGTTGATAGCAATCTCTCATTTGACAACCACGTGCCCAAAGTGGTTAGAAAAACATTTTATATAGCCCACCTAATCATGAAGGGATTCACATCTAGATTAGGGGAGGTCATCGTGCCTCTTTACTCATCCCTCATCAGGCCCATAATCAAGTACAATGCCCCTTTTGGGATGTACCTTACCAAACACCTGCAGCAACTGGAAAGACCCCAAAAGTACCTCACCAAGAGGATCAAAGGGCTCAAACAGATGCCATATGCTGCCCGGTTAAAGAAACTCCAGCTCTACTCAGTGGCATACCGCCTGCTCAGAGGTGACCTGTGCCTGAAGTATAAGGCCATGTCCAACCCGGAATTAAGGGATATGCTGCACCTCAGAAAATCCAAATCCCATCGAGCTACACGCTCGAAAGACTTGAACCTCAGCACTGAAATAAATAGGACATGCTGGAGGGACAGATTCATAACCCAGAGGCTCCCTTCCCTCTGGAATAAAATCCCAGTCCAGGTTAGGCAGAGTCCCTCACTGACTCTCTTCAAGAGGAATCTTGATGAGTGGATGGGAGATTGTAGGTTTACCCTGGGTATCACTTCTGTGTCACTGTTAGACAGAGGCACAGTATACTAACCTTGAAAAAGGGCATAGCAAAATTAATTTAAAATGGGTGGCGAAAGCCAAACACACTCTGGCTAGGCTTATAAATGCCCTAGGGCAGATAGCCTAGTATAAACCTATGAACCTATGAACCTATGAAATGTTTGACACCCTTTATCCTCTTGGTCAGGTACTTTTGAGGTCTTTCTAACTGCTGCAGGTGTCGGGTACGGTACATCCCAAATGGGGCATTGTACTCACTTATGGGCCTGATAAGAGAAGAGTATAGGGGCACAATGACCTCTCTTGATGTAGATGTAAATCCTTTCATGATAAGGTGGCCAATATAGGTGGTCTTCCTAGCCATGTTGGCAAAGTGGGTGTTGCATGTGGGGTTACTGTCCACTTGTGTCCCTAGGACCCTGATTACTTCTTCCATACGTAATGCATTACCACCTATGTGGTGATTTGTGAGTACCTTGTTTGGTATTTGGGGAGACATTCTTACTCTCCAGTGTCTTCAGGGAGGCTGAGTGGTGTTCCTGAGTCTGAGAGGGTGGTCTGTAGCATGCTAGAAACTGTACAGTGGTTTTGCCTACAGTTAGTTGCACATGGATGGTCTCTGATGCTTCGTGCATTGTCAGTAACCTGGACGTGTGGGTATCTTTGCTGAATATGGATACTCCCCCTCCTTTTGTGGTTTGGTCCAGGTTTTGGGGCCGAAAAGCATGATTTCAGGTATAACCTGGTAGTGCTGGGGTGCTCTCAGGAGCCTTGATGCAGGTTTCCATCACTGCACAGACATTGATGTTCTCCATACTGGGGAGGGCCTCGAGAGCGTGCATCTTGTGGTTTAGACATCTGGCATTGAGCAGCATTACCCTCATGTTTTTTCCACTTATGTTTTCTGGGGAGGTGGGCTTGTCTTTTCAGCCTTGCCTACAAAAGGCACTATGGAGGTGGCAAGAGCCTTAGCCAATATCCAGACACACAGGGGTGACACATGCAATCCATCCCTGGCAAAGCAGCGTGGCTTGTCAAGCATGACATCCCAAGCAGACACAGATTGTATCTCCTTGGAATGACACCAGTAATTGAGCCAATTGTTAAAGCTGATCATTTTGTGTTTGTACTGTGGTATCATTCTTGGTGGGGGTAGGATGCTGATCAGGGTCAGAGTCATACCGGCCTGGCCTACATAATCGGAGAGCTCCTCTATGTCTCTTTACATGTAGTCCAGGGAGGTACGTCTCAGGTCATTCACACCAGCATGGACAATGACTGAGTCATATTTGTACTTGTTTTGGAGTGACCTGCATGATTGTGTTATGTGGCAGATTGTAGCAGCCTACAGGCAGCTTACTGTACCCTTTTCCTTGTTCAGTCTGGTGAGTGGGACATCAGTGTGTCTGCCTATGGAGTCACCTATTACAAGTGTATCAGGCATGTTTTTTGTCCTTACGGGCTGTGACTGTTTGGCACACCGACTTTTTGTACTATGTGTTGCATGTGCTATGTTTGGGGGTAGTGGTTGCTTGGGTGTCTGCTTTGGAAGCCTCTGTTGATTTGGTGGTTTTTAATTATAGCCTCCAGGAATGTTTTTGTGTGTTTATGTATTTGGTTTGCAGTTGTGATAGGTTTATGTGAGTGGGTTTGTGGTGTGTGTGGTTACCTTCTCCTCCTGACTAGTTTAGACAGTACTGAGTTGAGTGAGCTCAGCCTCCAGTTTGGAGACATGCTTGCATCTGTCACATATATTTGAATTTCTTAGGGGGTGGAGGGGGTTGTCTGTGTACATGGGGCAGGTGTAACATTGGCCAAGATTCACAGATTCAACTTGTAGCTGGCCTTAGGGGATTTTATGACTGGCCATATTTTATTGCCATAATACTGATCAGAGATTACTTCCCTTTTTGGGTTTGCTCTATCATGTGGTGACTTCTCATTCTCTTGCATGGTTTGGTAATGGCTGTGGTCCACCATGCAAGATGCCTGTGTGTATGGTATTGGGCCTTGGTTTTATTTGGGATTGCATAATCCATGCATTCCTGACTGTGTTCATAGAATGCATTTATAAAGGGTTCTGAGGTGTGGCCCATATTTTCCACAGGCACAGGGCCTTTAATGGATTCCACATCAGTTTGGAGGAGTGCAACATTTCCTTTACACATGTTTTTCACTGTGGTTTTCTGGACAGGGACTGTGGTCTGGCTGTGAATATCCAGTGTGATTACTCTATGGTCTGATCTTACCAGTGAGGAATACACTTCTCATCTGGCCATAGAGTACCCATGTTGCTGATTATCACATCCAGTATGCTTACCCCTCTTGTGGGAGTGGTACATTGTTCCTGAGCATCTTGGTTTATGGATTCTAGGAACCTTTGGCCTAGGGTGTTGGTGCTGGGATAATGCTCCCAGTCTATGTTTGAGTATTTTCAGTCACCCAATATAATGTTGTTTGGAGAGCTTGATATTTCCATGTGTTCCAACGTAGGCCAAGTGCAGTTCCTGGCATTAGGAGGGTAGTCTGTAGCAGGCTACAAACTGGCAGGCAGTCTTAGCCACTGTTACTTGAGAATGGATAATCCATGCTGCTTCTTGTTGTGGTACCAACATGGGGGTGTGGTTATCCTTGACAATTATTGCTACTCACCCTCCTTTTGTAGTTTGTTCCATGTTTTGGGGCTGTAAAGCATGGTATGAGGTGTAACCTGGTAGTGTTAGGGTGCTCTTGTGAGCCTTAACCCAGTTTTCTGTTACAGGACAGATATCAACATTCTCCATGCTGAGGGGAGTTTAGACTGCATGCATCTTTCAGTTTGGACATCTGGCATTGTGTAGCATTACATCTATGTTCTTATCCCTTGTGATACCTATGGAGGTGGAGCATCGTGCCTTGCTCAGCATGTCATCCCAGGCTGGCACGCATTGGATCCCCTTTGACTAATGGCAATACTTAAGCCAGTTATTGTAATTGATCATCTCGTCTTCATATTGTGGCATCATGCTTGGTGAGGGTAGGATGTTAGTCAGGGTCATCATGTTTGCATATACTACATGGTGTTGCATTGCTTAACACATGGCAATCATGCCTCAGGTGGTGCTGCAGGGCTGTCTATGTTGGATGCACATACTACACTCCCTATACATGTTTGATAGTAGGTTGTGTCAACATAGGCATCCCTTTTACTATATGTGTGAGTCAGAGACAGGTATCATTTCCTGGGTTCCTACTGAGCCAGTGTATGTGCTATGCGTTGCCGCTTTGCCAAGGCCAAGGCATACTGGGCACGCCTCCTTCTGCCTACTGGGGAAGGCTCAGGTTGTTCCTCCTCCGAGTCATGCTCTGCCTGTGATTGGCTTGGCAATGGTGGGGGGCTGTTTGGCCCAGCCCTATGCTGGTCCTGCTGCAGCTGTTTTCGCAGAATCATATTATGTAGCATAGCACATACCATGACGATTTGGGTACATATAGTTGGTGAGTACTGCAAGGCTCCACCAGATGTGTCCAGGCACCGGAACCGTGACTTGAGCAGCCCAAACACACGCTCAATTACATTTCGTGTTTGTGCGTGTGCCTCATTATGGCGTTCTTGATCAGGTGTGTGTGCATTTCTGATGGGTGTCATCAGCCACGGCTCCAGTGCATAGCCAGCATCCCCCACTAAGTGACCATGTGGGATGTCCCCATTGGCAAATGTCTGGTACAGCTGCGTCAGATGCCAGATATGTGAATCGTGGTAGCTTCCAGGGCAGCCAGCACACACATTCATTATTATGCCCTGGGCATCACACATGACCTGGCAGTTGATGGAGGGGAAGCCCTTGTGGTTAATGTAGGCCCTACCCCGCTCACCGGCCGGTGCTTTGATGCATATATGCATGCAGTCTATTGCACCCACTACCTCAGGGTATACCGCTATTTGCTGTAAGAGACGCATATTGCTGGCCAGTACCTCACGGGAATTGGGGAAATATACATGCTCACCGACATGTGCTGACATGGCGTCCAGGAACTGGTGCAGTAGCCTGGATGCTGATGCCTGTGATATCCCCATCATATCACCAGTTGGTCTCTGGAAGGTACCTGTTGCTAGTATTCTTAGGCCAACACATACCTTGGTTTCCACTGGGATGGGTTCCCCTCTGTTGGTTCTGTGTGTGAGGCGTGGCCTGCACAGCTCAACAATTTGCTGCAGGAGGTCTCTGTCCACTCTATAGAGCTCCACTATCTCCAACTCATGTAACCCCTGGTAGGTGACCCTGGGCCTGTACACTCTTCTCCGTCTCCTCACTGTGGGTTGTCTGGCAGCATTTGCATAGTCACCACCCTCAGCAAGTTGCATATGTCTCCTTATAACAGCTATGGCAGCCCCTAGTATTTTTTTTGTCTGAGTGAAGCTTTTTCTGTATTCACTTCTAGTAGCTTACTCCTCTGTTGCAGTGTCTCTTGAGAGAAACATTCTGCACTGTTGTTTGCAGTGTTTTAAGTGCTGGGCTGGGCTACTGTTCTGCCTGTGTAATTGCCTGCTTCTCATTGTTTTCACCTGCTAGCTCTGCCAGTAATTTCTGCTAGCTTCCTACTAATTCCCATGCTTCCTTTTTCCCTTCTGTTTCCTCAGGGGGGAGCAATGTGCATACCAGCATAAACATGCTCACAGTGGCTAACATGCACGCACACATGCTTAGACGGACTAGAATCTGCTTATTCGGGTTAAAACGCATGCACACCAGCGCAAACAAGTTTACAAATTTTTAAACAGGCTCCTACATGCTCATTCTGCCTTAAACGCACGCACTCACGCTTACACGTGCGCACTCTGTCTTACTCGTGCCTACCAGCACGCACACGCGCGCATGCACGCCCAGCAAGAAACTTTGGTGTTATCCATCATGTACACCTTCCATTTCTTGGCTTTCCCATGCCTACTTGTTGACACTCCTCTTTCCATGATGTGTGACTGACAGCTTTCACATGCCACTGTGCTCCAATGAGCTTCATTCCTTTCATACATTCCCCCCTGTGATGTCACCTATCTCCTACTCTGTTACTCCCCCTTATCCTACTCCTACACTGCATGGATTGTGCTAATTTTCTATGTAATAGTGCAATTCACTATCCTACCACTCATTTACATAGGATTGCCTACTAATGCTTAGTTACATGTCTTACACTCCGCTTCCCCCCTTAGCAACCCCTACTCGGTGGCCATGTTGTTTTACCCTGCTATTCCCTTCCATTGTATACTCATGCTTTGCATTAACCCACATTTGTGGGTTTAATATTTTTATTTTTTGTTTTTTTATAGCGCAGCCTGTTTGCGCGATGCTGCACTACGTTTAAACATCAGTGATCGCCGAAAAAAAAAAAAAATTTATTTCATATTTGCATCAGGGTACATTGCCAGTGGCCACATATTTGGCCATTGGCATGCTGCCTGCAACATTTGCAATCTTTATTTGGAGCTGACATGGCTCCATTGTGTTATTTGCAGAATGGTACTCGGTTGTCAACTGAGTACATTTCTGCAGATAACACGGCTCTTACATGGGCAGATTTCTGCTTCCTGGATCACAAATTAACCTCATTTGCATGCCTTTTGGCTGCAAGTGAGCTAATTAGCATATCCACGCCCTGCCCGTGTAAGAGCCGTTTTAGGTGCTCTCTTACACGCACAATCTGGCTGTTCCTGGATCGCGATGGCTGCATGGAGTCTTACGCTACTCTTAGATTCTGTGCAAGCCATCGTGAATCCTGCCCATAATCTTTTGTGTATGAGAATAAATTTTAGAATCTACACACAGTTTATCAATTTGTTTGTCTTTACTCCTTCCACATTTTATGTATATATAAAATGGTTTTCTATTATGCTCAATATATTTATATAATTTTTCTTCAAATTTTTCTTAATCTTGTCTCACACAATGCAAATGTTTATGATTTTGGTGTTGCAGTTTTTTTTTCTGAAATAGTTTTTGCATATCTATCAATATCAAATTCATTCTTATATCATCTGAGAAAGGTAACCATTTGTGATTGTGCTTTCAGACCCTAATCTATTGAAATATGCAATTTTAACTCATCCACAAAAACATGGGTGAGATGTGTTTGAATTAGTTGGTTTCTTGGAGAAAAGCTGTAACCATATTCTGATCTATAAAGTAAGCAGCTTAATGGGTAAAAAGGAAAGACAAAGCAGCAGCAGCAACAAAAAATCTCGGTGGAATATCCCCCTTTATCCTTAATAAATATAATCAAATGTTTATCAAAATTAGTAGCATCCTGCTGAGTAATCATATCAAATATGTGTCCCCATAAGGGTGCAAAATACCTGAGCTATTTTTAAAAAAATAGAATCAAGAAAATCTATCTTTTTTTGTGCAGAGAGATCAAGCACTGACTGCACTCCAGACAACCCATGGTCATTCATTGGTATGGGTGTTGAAGGGACAGGATGATGGAGAATAAGTGAACAGCCAGCACTGGCTTACTTATCCTTGTGAAAGATAGGCAATGTGATTCTCACTGGAGACACTTGTATGAGTGCACATCTATCGCTGCAGCATGAAGAGCCTAGTGTGCCCATGTTACCTGGTCAGGAGGTTGGGTTGCACATGCACCTTCTGAAGTAGCAATAGTAGAGCTTAGGGTTAGGATAAAACAATCCTTATGAATTGCAGGCTGGTCTGCTGCCTAACATCCAGCTCTCACCTCCACTAAGAAACTAAGGTTCTGGATGGCTCTTGCTCCAGGGGAGGAACTAGTTATAGGAATGGAAGCCATATAGGGTCAATCCTGTAGACTTTAAAAAATAAACAAACAAAGAAACACACACACACACACACACACACACACACACACACACACACACACACACACACACACACACGGATGAACAAACCTGCCATTTTCCAAAATATACTGATACACTTCACAATCTCTGCACATTTAGGTGACTATATTTACTTCAAATCCTGGTGTGAAAGAAATCATTACACTTGGCAGACTAAAATTATTGCTTACATTTAAAGATTAATATATCAGACCTTCCCATACTGGTCCTAACAAGTGGATAATATGACAGTAAGTTGCAATAGTTATTAATAGGTCCATACAGGCCTTTTGTTCACAGAATGTTTAGTAGTAAATTACCAGCAACAATGGTTCAATATTGCACACCAGAGGTAAAAAATATGAGAAACGAAGCACTGCCACCTTAATATCACCATGCATCTGGTATCAAATAGCTCTGGCTACATATCAAAATGTTTGACACCATAGGTATTAGGTCATTCAGAAAACTTTGTCAGGCTGCTAACCCATCCTCTTATATCCATTAATGCACTTCACCATCCAATAATACACTGTTCTCTCCTGCCTCTGGAATTCATTCCTGGCATGAGAATAGAATTCATGGTGCATTACATGGCCACATGCTGCTGTTTTGGATTATGTTAGGGGACATGGCATTTTCATCATCAGACTTGTGTGATCATATTTACCTGTCTCTTAATCTGCATCTTTTTCATTCTTATTTATTGTTGTCTTCTTTGGTAATTTGAGCTGAGATGGTCCCTGTTTCTCAGTAATGTCTTTGCTCAACAGAAGTGAATGTAGGATAAAGTCTTCATGTGGTGTCTGTTTATCTATGCATTGCCTGAAATACCAAGATATGTGCAATTTGTTTTAGTTGCAGTGAGATGACCAAGTGCTTGTTATTGGATGGTCTAGAGAAATATTTTTTTTTGTATCCCAGAAAATTAGGCAGTTGAAAGAGCCTGTGAAACAGAAAGCCATTCAGCCTACTTCTTCTCCAAGTCTCACTTGTGGAAAAGTCAAAGTGCAAGGCTGATAACACCACAGGAATCTGTGCTTCTCTCTGGTGAAAAAAAAAAAAAATACAATGGAGTTCAAGTCAAAACTCTCTAAAACTGTGATTTCTATATAGGTAATTGAGGATTAGCTGAATATGTTCTAACTTCCGATCTCACCTACTCAAAGTTATCCTTCATTGCATATTGAAGGCTTACTTTTTAAGTCAGAATGTGGTCACTGTTTCTGGGACCACTGCTTAATTCAGTGGAAAATTTTCCATTCCCATTTGTTGTGCAACATAATTAGTATATATAATTTAATGTGTGGAGGGGCAAGAAACTTCACCCCCTGCAAAAACACTTACTTCAAAGACACTTTCTTCAATGGTTGCCTGTAGATTGTAAAGGAAATGTTCTCTTGATCTGCAGTGATCAAACAAGACTTTTCTGAATTATTGTGTATTGATTATTCATCGGGGGACATGATAATTTCTACATTAACTGCTGTGGAATCTCACAGCACACATGAACAGCTTTTCAAGTTATCAATGAAAACTACTCTTATTCCATCTTCTGCAGATCCTTCTTGTCTTGCTTTATCCCCCCCCCCCCCCCCCACACACACACCATGTGGGATAGTCAGTCTGGACAGGGAAAGGTGAATCTAAACAGTTGGTCAAATTATTAAATATTTCAAAGTAAAAACTCTTATCTTCCACCATTGCTTGGCAAAAGCAATGTGACCACTTAGGTGTTTGCTGTATTTTCAATCACCTACCACCTACAAAGTCCTGCACCATAATCTAGCTGTGAGATTGATGGACTGTCAGCCACAGGCTGTGCATGGTGCAGATATCAGAAGGGCAGTCAATATGACTCAAGGAGTAGTGGCTGCAGCTCACCTTTCTCTTAATGAGCATAAGGACATGTATAGTTAATCTTCAGTTGCTAGTACCTAATACTGAACGCAATTGTTACTCCCTTATTTAATTTCTCCAAGTCTTTTGGGTTTCTAATACCATGACAGGAATGGACCCCATTCCTAAGTTAAAATACAATTACAGTTCATGAAATTAGTATTGCTTCAGTCTTTGATGTCAGCCAGAAGTGCTCTTTGCAGCACCTGCAATGTGCTCAGTAAAGATTCTTTCTGTAATTCTTACGGGGTTACATGTATTGGTAACATATCTAAATACGATTGCAGACTCTTTTTAACAAGACCCATTGCTCCTACTACTATTGGAACTGTCTGGGTATCTTTCTTCCACATCACTCTTATTTCTGCCTGCAAATACTGATATTTTATGACTTTGTATCTCTATATGCAAGACACTGTAATCACTGGGTGTGGTGATTTCAATGATTAGTGCTATGTTTGTCTTCTTTTCATGGACTACTACATATATTCAGTTTTCTAACATCTATCTTTTGAACTGTTGGTAATGGGTGATCCCATGTGATGTAGACTTCACCATTTTACAAATTACTACAAATTAATAAAAACAAAAATGTAAACAGTGTCTGTGTCTACATTCCCCCAGAGAGGAACACAGAAACCTTAGAAGACTTTTTATATTGGTTATCCAATAACTACCCCCAAGAAACAATTGTTCTTGGGGATTTCGACATTGACTGGAACACTTGCTCTTGTGAAACCCCCCACAACCCACATAAATCTCTATGGATTTACTCAAATCATAACCTCCCCCACCAGGACAGGAAAACCCAATAACAAGGAAAGTACCCTAGACTGGATACTCGTCAATACCCATCTTTAATCCTATAAATCAGGCACTTTGCCTGTTGACCTAAGTGACCAGTGTCTCACCTATGTAATCAAGCTTAAAGTAGACTGCTCCTGCCAACCCACCTATAGAACATTAAGAAACAACAAGAATTTTATTCTCACCAAGTTTCAAAATGAACTTAAGGCATGCAACTGGTCAGTACTAAAAAGTCTCCCCCTAGATGAAGCAGTAGCATAATTTAACACGAAAGTCCTTGCTATTCTTAACTCCCATGCTCCCAGCTGCTCTATTAGAACCAAAGTTAATATTGCACCATGGCTTTCTAAAGATACTAAAACCAACATTTCATTCAGAAACAAAGCATGGGCCACCTGCCAAAAAACAAAAGCTCCACTTGATCAACTAAGATTCAGACAGCTAAGGAATGACACCAAAAAAATCAATAACCTTAGACAAAAAGAACCACTACTACCATCTGCTGCAAATACACCAAAACAAACCTCAAAAGTTCTGGGCAGGAATAAACAAACTACTCCACCCAGGCCAAACTGCCACTCCAACCCCCCTCAGCTTTCCAACAAAAATCCCTAGTAGACATTGCTAATAACTTCAACAGCTTCTTCACAGAGACTTTCCAGTCCTAGCCAGCCAACTCTCTCCCAATGGCTTTAATTCTAATGCACCCACACCCAGTATCCAAACATACTTTACCTTCCAACCTGTTCCTACTCAACTTATTCATGCTCTACTTAAGGAACTAAGACCAACCACCTTGGCTGCTGACCTCCTCCCAGCAGACTATCTGCAAAAGGCTGCTAACACCATAGCATACCCAATCTCAATCTTGATCAACAGAGCTATACTTGAAGCTACTGTACCCACTACATGGAAAATCTCCCATGTCATACCTCTCCATAAAGGAGGCAGTTCCACTAAACTGTCAAACTTTAGACCAATAGCCATTCTGCTGCCTCTAGCTAAAATTATGGAGAAGTGTGTACACATACAGCTCATGCATTTCCTCAAACAGAACAAGCTTTTGTCCAACTTTCAGCATGGCTCTAAGCCACAGCACAGTACTACTTCTGCCCTCCTCTCGTACTCTAACATCATTAACCACACCTGCAATAATAACAAACTGTCCTCAGCACTCTTTCTGGATCTATTCAAGGCTTTTGACATGGTTGACCACAGAATGCTTATAAATACCTTGAAGGTCTTCTCCTTAAACAACCATGCACTCCAATGGTTTTAATCCTACATGCAGGGCAGGCAACAGGCAGTCCTATGGCAGGAAAAGCTATCATCTTGCCTACCCATCACATTAGGAGTCCCCTAGGACTCAATACTAGGACCACTTCTTTTCTCCATCTTTATCAATGACCTTCATTCAGTCATCCCAGATGCTACCTGCATTCAATATGTGGATGACTCCACCTTGATTTGTTCTGACACTTTACCAGCTGCTTTATTCACATTCACCCACAATACCTTCAATACAGTGGAAAAATGGCTCTCCAATCAACATCTAATCCTAAACCCCAGAAAAACTAAGCTGCCCCTCTTCTCCCCCACATGCAGTACCTCCCTGCCATCCTTCAACATTACCACTAACAATGGCAATATCATCTCCCCAGAAGCCCAAACTAAACTACTAGGTGTCATAGTTGATAACAACCTGAAGTTCGATGTGCATATCAATCAAACCATCAAAACCATTAATAAATAACTTGGCTCTCTTTACAAAATCAAACCTTTCCTTACCCCACTTGCTAGAACTGCAATTGCCTGTTCCCATCTACTATCAACTCTTCTCTATGCCTCACCTCTATTCTCCAACTTCAAAACAGATCTTAATAAACTTTCATCCTGCTATAACCACATTGCCAGATTTGCTACTGGCACAGCCTACCGGACACACCACTGTCACAACCTAAATCGCCTAGGATGGCTTGAACTGCCAAGCCTACTGCAGTTCAACCAGCTAATAGTGGCACATAAGGTCCTTTACCAACCAGAAAATATACCTGCACTAAAAAATATTATCAGCCCCTACACCAGCACCTGGCCACTGCGATCATCCACTAGACTCCTAGTTCAAACATACAAATCCAACTACTCAGCTGGGGACTCTCTGTTTGCCAACTTTGTTGGAAAAACATGGAACAGACTCCCAGCTGACTTGTCTCTAGAACCCTCTCTAACTCAATTCAAAAACAAACTCAAGAATTACTTCAAAACTCATTGGTTATGTCCTTGCACTAACCCCAACTAGTGACCTCTCTATTTCTTACGTGCCTTACCTTCAACTCCATCTAACTTTTTTTCTACCACTCCATTTCAGGAAGGTTCAGTTGTATAACTGCTGCTCAATGTGTCTTAAGCCTGAATGTAATGTTATGTATATATAACTTTGAAAATAATGTTATGTTTTCTATAGTGTTTTACAATAAGTTAGTACTATATGTGCTAAATGCTGGTATTTCTTATGACTGTAATCTGCTTGAAACTAGCATTTACTAACTGTTCAATGTGTATTTTTACCTTGGAGCTTTTCTCCCCGGGCCTCTGCTGAAAATGGACATATATCCAGTTGGACAATCCTGGTCAACAAATGTAAAATAAATAAATAAAATTAATTTTCTATAATGCATTGTGGCTCATGTTTCCAGTGTTTTTCAGCCACTTCAATACCATAATCTTTGTACAATCCCCAGTACAACAGTCTTGCTACATTATTAAGCCTATCAGTATACAGTCCTTCTGACATGTATGTCACAACCAGCAACAAGGAGTGCAACTGTTTCCAATTCTGTTTTACAAAACCTACATTTGTCTGTTTCTCCCACATGTTCAATGGACTTCGTAAACCAATGTGTACGTAGCCCATTATCTTGGGCCGCCAATATTAACCTTTCCATCTCTTGGTTTGAATTCGCCTCTCCTTAACCATTCCTACATTTGGTCCTGGTCAACATGAGGTTCTTCCAGAAGTTTTCTATACTTGCAGCCATATTTATGCATTTTCCATATATCTTGCCTTCTCATCTGGTCCATCACCTTATATTCTTTCTTTTGTTTTTTGGCACATTCTGTTGCTGCCTGATTTTTTTCTATTTCTAGCATGATTTCCATTCCTGCTTGATGCCAATATGCTTCTAATAGACTAAGAAGATAAGGCATCTTAGATATATTCTCTTCAAGTTTCAAAAGTTTCACTATGTTTGGGTCTTTTGAGGTCAGCACGTGTGTGCAGTCCCACGATTGCAGACCTATACATGTAATCAGTTTCAAGGATGCCCATCCCTCCTTCGGAATGGGCAATATATAATCTTGGCATGCACTGATTTTTATAAATCATTTGGTGAGCATGAAGCATCCTTCTTGTTTTCCTGTCTAATCTATCCAACACATTTTGGGGCAAGTCAATCACTCCAAAACTATGTTAGGATAGGAAAAGCAAATTGGTTTATAGCTTGAATTTTGTTCCCTAGGTGTCCACACTGTTTTCAAGATTAATTTAAGTATTTTAAAGTATTCCTTATTAAGTTTTTTCATGTGTGTTCATGTTTTATTGTTAATCCTTCATCAATTCCCAGATATTTAAACACTACATCTTGCTCAAGTTTTTTTATATCACATTTTTGTCCCAAACTGATGTTTTCTTGGTGCTGCAATTTTCCTGCTTTAAAGGTCACTTTTGCACATTTATCAAGACCAAATGACTTTCTTATATCATCAGAAAAAGTTTTGACAACTTGCAGTTGTGCTTTTAGTTCATCTTGTGAGCTATACAGTTTTAAATCATTGACAAAGAGAAGATGAGAAGTCTTTACACTTGGTTGTTTTCTAGGGGCCAAATTATAGCCGTGTCCTAAGTTGTTAGTTTAATGGGTTAAGGGCAAGACAGAATAGTAGTGATGACAAAGAGTCACCTGGAATATCCCTCTTTGAATTTTTATCCCTGGGATATTAATTTGTCCTTTATCATGGCTTAATTGCAAAGTGGTCTGCCACTGTTTCATGGTCACTGTAATGTAACTGATTAGTGCAGGGTGTATTTTATACATTTTTAAACACTCTTTTATCCACAATTGTAGGATGCTATCAAATGCTTTTTTTGTCGTTAATCCTTGCCATACTTAGATTCTTCCGTTTTTTACAGTTCTCCACTATGACGTTAACAACAAATGACCATGACCCTTTGTTCCATTGTTTGCAGTTAAAAGCTTTCTTTAGAGGCTCCTTTAAGCGTTTAAAACTTTCATTTAAAGGCTCACTGCTGATTTTCTGCTGTGAGAAACATTTCTGCAGTTTGTTTCTACCTAAGTAGTGTGGATATTTGTAGCATTGTCCGTATTCAGGCTTGTGTTTGAGCCTAGTGTTTGTGGAGGCTGTGTGTCTGAGCACATGTTCAAGGACATGTTGGTTTAGCCAAAGCCATTAGGCATTTCAGTGAGAGAGGATTGTTTAAGGTCATTGGCTGACTGGGATCACCTGGACTACAGCTTAGAGTAAGCACCTCATTGGTTCTTTTGAGCTTTTTTTTAAAGTTGTCAGAGGTTTCAACTTTCTGTTACCTAAGAAGTTAAGTTTGTGAGTGTTTCTGCCAATTCACACTGAGCTTCTCGAAGGAAGGGCACTGAGCAAACTCAGATCTATAATATATAACATTAAGTATCCTGTTTTTTTGCTTTTTTTTGAGTTATTTATAGCACTTTGTCTACTGCATACTTTTCTATCTAGTTTTACTGTGTGTGAGGTATTAACTGGAAATTGTCCACTTTTATTAAGCATCTGTTTGGGTTGTTTGATTCTGATCTCCTGCCAAGGAGAGTGTCATATAACTTGTTTGCAGTTATAAGCTTTCTCTAGAGGCTCCTTTATCTGTTTAACACTTTCATTTAAAGGCTCACTGCTGCTTTTCTGCTGTGAGAAACATTTCTGCAGTTTGTTTCCTACCCTCCCTCCCTATTTGTATGCTGTTCTTATAGTTGGTGGCTTTGATGTTGCCCGCCTCTACTGTAAATTTGATCTGGGACACTCCTTCCAGTCTAGTGTTATTACCTCATTCTACCTAATACAGGGAGAACATTTGAGAAGGCCAATCCACTTAGTTTCTACTTCTCCTTTCTCTATTTCCACTTAAAAAAAATCTAAGCTTGTTTCCTGCCTTTCCTGTGGGTAGTCTAGTCTGGATACATATTTGCTGGGTTCAGGACTGTTTGTGGGCTTCTAAGCCCCCAAGCCTTTCTGGGTTTGAGAGAAGCATTCTAGCGTAATTTTGTTTCTTAGAACTAGCCATTTTTTTTAGCTTCAGCACTCAAGCCTGTTTCTTTGAGCTCAGCACTTGTTCAGAACTCATTGTTAGCACTAAATAAGCTACAAATTACTAGAGCACTCAACTTTCCACACTTGTCTAGAGGAAAACAATTTCTAGTACTTAACAAATAAGCACCTATTCAGGCATGTCTAAGGGTCAGCTCCCAGTGTTTTCTCCTGTCTACCTGCTGATTCTGGGCATCTTGGGGCAATGCAGCAATTGCCTCATATACACAGACAACCCTCTCCTCCTACCACCCAACACTACAACCTGTGAGAGATGCACTTATATAGACAAACTGGAAGCAATGTTCTCTTCACCCAAGACTGGACTAGACAGTCAAGAGGAGAAGGTAAACACTTGCACCACACCACACTCATCACATAGTCCCTCAAAACCTACACCACCAAAACCCACACATAGAAACATAAAACGCAGACCTACATTCATGGAGGCTCTCAGTAATAACCTGCCCAAGCAACAGGGACCTCCAAAGCAGAAACACAAGCAACCTCCACCCCTCAACACAACCCAAATGACACATAGCCCACAAACTCAGTGTGCCACTCAACCACATCCCATAAGGCATAACAACATACCCAACACCCTAGTCATAGGTGACTTTATATTCAGGCACACTGATGTTCCACTCACCAGGCTAAACAAGGAGAAAGTTACTGTCAGCTACCTGTTGGGTGCCAGGATCCACCACATAATACATGCACTCAGGTCACTCCACAACAAGTACAAATATGACTCTGTCATTGTCCATGTTGGTGTGAATGACCTGAGACATACCTCCCTGGACTACATGAAAAGGGACGTGGAGGAGCTGTCCCATCTTGTAGCCTAGGCAGGTATGACCCTGAGTAGCATCCTGCCATCACCCAGAATGATATCAAAGTACAAGGACAAAATGACTTACTTTAACAATTGGCTAAGCATCTGGTGTCATTCTAAGGGGATCCAGTATCTGTGTGCCTGGGATGACATGATCGACAAACCATGGTACTTTGCCAAATATGGCCTGCACCTGTTGACCCTGGGATTCCGGATACTGGCTAAGGCTCTAGCCATCCCTATCGTGCCTTTTTTTAGGCAAGGATCAAATGACAAATTCACCACAATAACAGGTACAAGCAAGGAGAATCTGAGGGTATTGCTACTCAGTGCTAGAAGTCTAAACCTCAAAATGCACTCACTCGAGGCACTCCTTAAAATGGAGAACATCGACATCTGTGCAGTGACAGAGATCAGGTTCAGGGCTCTAGAGAGTACCCCTAAATTACCAGGGTATAACTCATACCACACCTTCCGGCCACACAACCTGGACTGAAACACTAAAGGCTGAGGCATGTCCATATTCATTAAGGATATCCACACCTCCAGGCTAGTTGCTCAGCATAATGCATCCCAGATTATCCAAGTGCAACTAACTCTGGGCAAGACCGCAATCCAAATTGTAGCTTACTACAGATCCCCCACCATGCCCCATGATTCCCACTCCTCATTTCTTGATACACTAGAAAATATTTGGGTACAACCTAACACCCTAATAATGGGCAATTTCATCTACCCCACCATTAACTGGGAAAACTACTCATGTACCAAGTCTTGTGCTCAAGGTTTTCTGGAATTCAGAAATTCCAATGCCTTGGATCAACTTATCCACACCCCCACCAGGGGTAGCAATATCCTCATTATTACCAAAATGGGCAACCGGTGTTCCACACCAGAGGTCAATTCCTCGTTTGTCAGATCTGACCACAAGCTAATCACCCTAAACATCCACATCCCTCCCCCACCCCCCATTAGGGAAACCACCATAAAAAATTTCTCCAAAGCCAACTGCTGAATCCTACACAAATGCACTTCATAAGCACTTACATGAGTGCATGGGTCGTGCAATCCCTAACAGAACCAAGATGCTATCCTCCAAAAAAAGGAAGCCAATCTGGTGGTTCCCTGCCAAAAACAAACTCTACAACAGAAGAACGAAACTGTTGCAAAAAAAGAGTAAAATCCCATGATTGGAGTAACTCCCTGGACAGCCTCAGTAGGAAGCTGAGATCCCTCATAAAATCCTCCAAAGCTAGTTATGAAAACAAAATCACCACTGACTCTAAAGACAACCGCATAGCATTCTATAGCTATGTCAAGAATCTCAATGGCAACACTCAGATCTGCTCTGAGTTACAGCACAATGGCACTAAATATACTGAACCAACTGATATTGCCAACATCCTGGCATATAGGTTCAGTGCTAACTTTACCCCCCTCTCATCCCCTAAAGGGCTCATTTCTATATTGGAAGAATGCAAAGTTCCTGTAATCACGGCTGCACAGGTAAAAAACACACTCTCAAAAGCCAAGAACACAGCATCCATGGGACCTGACAACATCCCATGCTGCGTTCTACATGAATTACAGAACAAACTGGCACCTCACCTTAGTACCATGTTCACTCATAGCCTCATCTCAGGATATGTGACCACTGAATGGTGCACAGCGACGGTTATCTCAATCCACAAAGGGGGAGCCACCTTGGACTGTCGAAACTACCGCCCCATTAGTCTGACGAGCCTGGTCTGCAAGGCTATGGAACGTATCATCATGGAACTTATAAACAATGACATTGGTAATCTCCAAACTCTGGACCCAACCCAGTTCAGGTTTGTAAAAGGCAGATCATGTCTTCTAAACCTGATAAACTTCTTTGAAGCAGTCACCAAAGCCATAGATGAGTGTAAGGTGGTTTACACAGCCTATCTAGATCTCGTCAAGGCTTTCAACACCACCCTCCACTCTGGAATTATAGATAAACTCACTAAACTAGGTATAAATCCCTATTTCACAAGATGGGTTGCCAACTGGCTCACTGACAGAACCCACACTGTGAAAGTAGCAGACTCCAAATCCAACTTCAGACCAGTGACAAGTGGAGTACCACAGGGTTCAGTCCTGGGTCCTCTCCTGCTTGGTATCTACTTCTCTGAAGTACAGACTAACACAGAAGGTTTTTGCCTAATGAAGTTCGCAGATGACTGCAAACTAGGAGCCATAATTAAAACTCCAAAAGATGTGGACATCCTACAAAAGGGCCTCGCTGAGACAGATGCCTGGTGTTAAAGCCATGGCCTCAAGCTCAATGCCAAAAAGTGCATTGTCATCCCTTTAGGTAAAAACTCTGTACCCATGAACTACCACATAGGCGTTAGTCTACTTAACACCGAAAGTGTGGTAAGAGACCTTGGGACACAGGTGGACAGTAGTCTCTCCTTTGATAATCACATCACCACAGTAGTCAGGACATCCTTCTACATGGCACACCTCATCACAAAAGGTTTCTCATCCAGGAAAAAAGAGGTCATTGTTCCCCTCTACTTGTCACTCATTAGACCCATTATAGAGTACAACACCCCTTTTGGTATGTACCTCACAAGACATCTACAACAACTGGAAAGGCCGCAGAAATACCTCACAAAGAGAATTACCAACCTCAAACAGATGCCCTATGCAGACCATCTCAAAAAACTTCAGCTTTACTCCATCACATATCGCCTACTCAGAGGCGATCTCTGCCTAACACACAAAGCTGTGTCAAACCCAGAGCTTTTGGACATGCTCCACTTAAAGAAATCCCAATCCCTCCGAGCTACACACTCTAGGGACCAAAACCTTGTAATCACAATAAACAGAACATGCTGGAGGGATAGATTCCTGTCCCAGAGACTTCCCATACTCTGGAACAAACTACCTATCTATATCAAACAAAGCTCCTAATTAGCACTCTTCAAGAAAAATATTGACAATTGGATGGGAGATAGGAAATTCACCCCAGGGATAACTTCTGTGGCTCTGCTAGACAGTGACACAGGAAAATAATTTTATTGGGTGGCAAAAGCCAGGGTAACTTTTGGCTAGGCTTATGTAGGCCCTAGGGCCAATAGCCTAGTACCTACCTATGAACCTATATGACTTTCATTTATTGCTCTTTTGTTCTTTTGCCATAATTGAGTTTTCTTCTAAATGACTATAAACTCTGTCGGCATCCATTCCAGTGTATAGCTTATACATCGTCACAAGGCAAGTTATTGGTCTATAATTATCATGGTAGCTTGCAGTTTCACTCTTAAATAGGAGCTTAATTTTTCCTGATGTTAGCCAGGTTGGTGTCTGTTCGGCAGATATAAATAGTTCTTACTCATGGCTAAATCTTCATGAAAACATGTTAATACTTTTAAGAAGAAGTTAAGTACTGCAACTGGGCCTGGCGTTTTCCATTTAGAAGCTTTTCTTAACTTTGTTTCAAGTCTCTCTGGCTGTTATTTCATCCCATTTCATATTCTTGTACCTTTAAACTTCTTTTTTTTTTTTTTTTACTTCTTCTATCCATTTAACATCTTTCTTATGCTCCACAAGACATTCATAAATACTTCTCCAAAATATATCTATTTCTTTTTTTTTTGGTGATCTTTCAATTCTTTTTACTTTGTTTCCCAAGTCTCTATAAAACTTTTTTGGGTAATCAATAAATTGCTTATTTTGTATTTTTCCTTTATATTTATTTGTGTATCTTCTAAAATTTTCCACCGGTGCTGAGATTTTTAGTTTTTTAATTGCGACAGTGCCTGATAGATCCTAATCTTTTGTAATACTGCCCATTGCTTTTATCATGTCTATCTTTCTAAGTATTTTTGTTGAACTGTTCCCTCTTCTACGGTGTTCTAAAAGTGACACTTCTTGTCTTAATTGGTTTATAGTTTTCTCAATTCGATACTTCCTTGATGGTATTCAATTTTCGTTTCCCTCACTACCATGTGTTCTTGTGGTAGAACTTTATCAATTATTAATTTAGCTGCACAGTAATATATCCTCTTTACTCCTGTTAAGTTGCATGGATCTCTATGGACAGTCCAAATTATTGTGTTCACTTGTATTATCAGACTTCTGACTTTATGGGTTTTATTGTCCTTCTGCAGTCTATTTCTTTCATTGATCTTAATATGTTTATCTATCTCTATTAAATTAAGCAGCTCTTCTCTTAGCTCATTTTCTTCTAAACTGAGGGCATATTTTTTTGTTTTCCATTTCCTGTGGGCATTCTATGGAAAGTTCTATAACATCTTCCTGTGGCACATTTTCTTCAATTTCATCCTGTGCCATCCGTTGCTCTGTCATATGGGAACTCACTGGCCTATCACTCCTCAACATTGACTGTGTCAGAGTTTCCACAGTTTCCTTTTCCTTCCCTTGCTGTCCAGCTTCAAGTGAATGTTTATACTGGTTTGCTGTAGAAGGCCCAAGATATCTTCATATGGCACCTGATCAATTGCTTCCCATTTCACTGGTTTCCCCTTAATTTGGACGTCCATTGCTCTATCCTGTTGTGGTGCTTTCTGAATTAGATTTTCTACACTGAATCCTTCACTTCACAACTACTCTATAACCTCAGTTTCTGTTTCTTTAACTGCTCCATTGCTAGTCATCTTTGCCATGTCCGGATTCCTTTGGTTGTATTTCTCTTCAAATATCTTTGGTGTTTTCTTTTTGTATTTATTAGTTTTGCTTTCTCCTTTACATAGATATTACACCATATTAAATATCATTTTCTTTCCCATATCCATATTTCTTCTTCAGATGTCTCCTGACTTCTCTGTTTCTCCTTACTTTGGGGACTTGTTCTATCATGCTGTGATATAACCTGTGTTCGACGTTCTGCACCAACTCCTTCACTTCGCAGGCACTCCATAACTTCATCTTCTATTTTTTTTTAACTTCTACTTTACTAATATTCTATACTACATTCCCTCTTTGTGATATTATTTTTTATTGTGAAATTTTCCATATATAGATGCCTTTGCCTATATTTCTCTTCGAATATCTTTGGGGCTGCCTTCTTTATCTTGATAGTTTGGCTTTCACCTTTGCATAAATATTGTACCATATCAAATTTATCTTTCTTTCCCATGTCCATATTTCTTTTTTATACTTTTCAAAAATCTCTAGGTTTTGTTGTTTTTGCTGTTTATGTATTCGCACTTCCTCAGATGCTTCTTTTTCCAAACAGATCAAAGTTTCTTAGTCTATATACTGTTTTCACAAATCTGTTGCATTAATGAACATAATTTTTATTTGAGGTTTCTGACAGTTTTTCCTGTAAAAGTATTTTTCTTTCCTCAAATTTCTCTCAATCCTTTTGTATATTTTGTTTCTGGAAATTCTGGGCTTTTTTTTTTATAATGCTAACAATACATAATTTCTTTCTTATCCTCAGCAGTCCACCATGTCATCTTTATGGCTCTTCTTTGGCCTATTAGTTTTTGTGACTTTTGTGGACTGCTACTTCCTTCTACAACAGGTGGGGGGGGGCATCCTCCTCTTGGCCTGGCCCCTTTGTAGGAATGTTTCCGTATTTAAAGGATTCTACACTGTCATTTTTTCCCGTCTTGGCACCAGTGCGCCTACCAGGATTAGGAACTTCTTATCCTGGGTCTTGTGCACCCAGCTTTTTTAGTATTTGACGTATTTCTTTCCATGATATATGCTATATAAATATAGTCTATATATCCGTGTCATCTTGGTGAGAGTTTGTGAAAAACAGGGTCCATTTAGAATCCTGACCCCCATGGTTGCCATGGTAATGTCGGTCATGTTATTGAAGGAAGAGGAATGAACAGCTGCAACATAAAAATCCCAGAGATGATGGACACAGTGGGTGAAGGAGGTTCACAAATACAATGCTAACCTTTATTTATCTATGTGTAACAAGGGTAAGTGTGTTTGTGGGTGTGCCTGATGTTCATTACATAGATGAGACTATAGCCTGTAGCCTGTGGTAATATGCCACAGCCTCAATAACTCCATGTCAGAGCGATTCTCCATCATCTTTCAGATGATGCTTCCAATACTGCAGATCATGTCTTGGCAGGTAAATGTAGTGCCTCACAGAGTGTTTCACTGCATGCATCTGTCAGACTCTGTAATTGATGAAGTGCATATAGCAGATTCAGCAGTGTAACATATCCATAGCATAGCTAGCTTAAGGCAATGAAGCCACAACTACACCTGCCTACTTGTGCAGGGCATATCCACTTCATTCAGTTCTGAAACAATCCAAAATTGAAGATGGTAGGAAATTGGCAGTTGCTTCACCTCACAACTGAGAATGAAATATCTTAGGCTTCATTGGACATATGTTGATGTTGCTAGCTTTCAGGAAAAGCTGGTTATAGCAGATGTCATGTTCAAGGAGGTAGGCAGAACCTTGCTTGGTAGGAATATGAGGACTATGACCATCCAAGTCTTGAGTATGAATTTGGCATTGGTTTCACACAATGGTGCCAGGTGGTGATGATGTATACCTATAGATGATCTGCTCATAATGGAATAGACAGTCCTACAACACCACTTTGGGAAACACCATAAATGCTGCCTTGATCAATACTGCTTCAAAGTCAGGCATTGTGCACTTTGGATTGAGTGCATGACCACCCTCAAATTTGATGTCCCACTTCAGTGTTGATGTATCTCTATATGCTGCCTATGTTCTCATTTGCAAATACCATGGATGACTTGCATACATCCTCCACATTTAGTCGTGTTGTTAAAGCAAAGATTTTGCTGTCAGTCTGTGATTTTGCAGTCATCTGAGTACAAAGTGGCCAATGCACACTGGATATGCATCCAATGAGATGTCATGTACTGAGGTATGTTGCCATACCTAGCATGCCCTTCTGCTCTGCCATGCCCATGTTATAGCTTGCCTTAGAATGGCACAGAAGGGTAGATCCTATTCCTGCACCACTTCAGCATCTGCCTTTGCCATGACATGTGGTATAATTTTACTGGGTGCTTTGGTGGTCCGCAATGCCCAGCCCTTCATTCTGTAGCATAATATTGTCTACTGATGGAGCTGTGGTGTCTGGTACATGTTGGTGCACTATGGACGTTAACAGTTCCTTGTCACTCTTGGTGAATGTCTTGCTTCTGCATGTCTTTTTTTGATTTACCATACAAGCACAGTAGTTGTGGGTGGCAGTACTGTGTTCTGTATAGTGCATGTATCCCTCAACCACTAGGTTTAGCTTCTCAGTGCTAACTTGTGAGTGTGCTGCATATATGGCCTAAAATGACAGGTGCTTAACTACTGGGATCTTGGTCCCTCACTACTGTACTTGTGGTCTCTTCAGTCTCTTCCATTTATTATGTTACTAATGCATTTGCTGTCATAGTTCTCTAGGCTGTTTATTGCTGCTTGGGACACAACACATGTTGAAAGCATGCATGCAAAGCAAGGAGTGCTGTGCAATGCATTCTCTTTATGTGCATAGTGACTGCTCTGTACAGCAGCTTTCAAGCAGTATGCTTTTCCTCCAATTTGTTTACTGGCCGTTCTGACACAGTGCCCTGTCACCTTGACCTCTTATCTGTTGTCCGCTTAGATGGATTCCCCTTCAGCACTGGTCTTGCAGATGCCTGATGCATTTTTATCTACCTACCCAGAGTCACTCTACATGGAAGTTGCCTTATATGTGTAATTTTATACAAATGCAGTTTTGGCAGCATGGCAGGAGCAAGTGTCAACCCCATCTGCATCAGCTTTATCTATTCGCCAGACAACTGCTCTTCAGGCCATGTGTTTGCAAATGGCATATTTCTCTTCCATTCTTGGCAGGGCACCATTTTTTCAATATTCCAAGGAAATGTGATTTCTCTCCCAAGAACACACACCACTCTTTTGTCTTAATTGCCTCTTGAGTTTACCAAGCCCTACCTCCTCCAAATGCTCTATCACTGTGGTATACTGCCCCTATACCATTCCTCCTGGAGGTGTAATTCTCCTGAATAGCCCCTCAGAGTTATCAGTTTCAGGGTCTCTTGAGGCTAAAAAGATCAAAATATGGTTTCCTAAGCCACACACCTGAAACCCCATTTTAATATGGATCCCTTCTCTAAAGATGTGGATAAGGAGAAGAAGGTTATCTCTTAGCCTTCTCCTGAGGACCCCACATTTGTGAAGATCCTGAAACTGATAAACAGAATGTCAAGGTTGCCTTCAGAAGTAGTGATTATCAAAAGGGAAGCTTGCAAAAAGCCATGTAAATAAGGAGGTATTCTTTGTGGGAGGTTCTTTCTTGAATGGATAGCTTTAAGATTGTAATATAATATGTTTGAAAATACTCTGATACTGTCTTCCTTAAAAACTAGACTCAACTAAAGAAGGAAAAAACCCAAACATTTATGGCTGCTGGCATGATATTTCAGTTTCCACATCTCCCATATACCAGAAGAAGAGTGTAGTAATCTAGACAGGTTTAAGAATCATGTTTTGTTTTACTTACATTGTCTTTGAGGGTGTTCAAACACCTTACCTGCATGCAAGGGCTGACTCAAATGAAACTGAAAATTCAGTTGATCCCCGGGATTCATGAAGCTCGGTGCAAGGTCGGCGTTAGGCGACCATGCGGCGTGTAGATGACACAGTAGCGCCATATGCATATTAATGAAGGTGCGCTGCCACCACGTGCATAGGAAATGAGCGCGAGTGCATTGGGTGTGTCGAAGTGCTGCACAGAGGCATGGAAATGTCGGCTGTTGACGTGCAACCTAAAATGCTTGAATATAACAATCTGCCTGCAATAGTAATCACACCTGTCAGTGTCCGTGGATACTGAAACGTATGCAAAGCATGCAAGACAGTTCTTGCGAACACAAAATTAAGAAGCAAACACAAATGCACGGTAGTGATTATCGAGTCTCCATCCTTCGAACAAATGACATTTAAAACCGTGTGCCCATATTCTAATGCAGTGTAGATAGTTATACCAAGTGGAAGTGAAACGCATCATGTTAGCGTGCCGCCAATAGCTACGTCTGGCGCAATGGTCAGGGTTACTACCTGTCCCACATTGTGAGGGATAGTACACAGCTGGGCAGTTGTGTCCATACCAAAACCATTATAAATGTAAAATATCCTGCGACCGTATGACATAATTATGTCCCACATCACATGTAATAGTCACATACAATAGTTATTTCCATATGTAACATACCACATGTTACAAGAAATAGAATAAGCAAGAAAACGAAGCAGAAGGAGCATATAAACTGCTACAACAATAAGCTAACATGTAGGCATAAAACAAAAGTATTATCCGTAGTACTGACCGTGGGTATGTGTTGTCCTGTAAAATCTGATTTGTGTCCGGAATATATCCCATCCTGGCCATATGAAAAGGTGGCAACCCTACCAATGGTCAGAACATTCGGCCAAAATCCGCCCATATGTGGCCCAAGCCGTTCTTGTCAGGATGTGTCAAAGTTGAACGGGTATTACCTGGGTGTACCTACCATGTCATGAAAGTTAAGTATGTGCATGTACCTATGTGCGTGATGTACAGCATGTGGAAGGTGAAAAATGCCAGGGTAGTCCTCACAATCATACAGGTACCTGACATATGTAGTGTATGCAATGTGTTCCCTTGACCGTGCCATGGGCCATCACCCAAGGAAGGGATGGATGGAGTGTCAGGAATATGTGTGTGGGGGGGATGGGTAATGGTATAATCCACAAAGGTGAGACTGTGTTGAATACACAATAGGTGAACTGGAGGTGTATGAGGGAGCAGCAGGTGAATCAGAAAGAAACACAAAGAACAATCATACACATCCGCAATACAACCTGACAGGCCATACTGTAGAACACAATCACACAAATATATGAATATTACAATGTGCAATACACATTTACAGAAACGTCACTGGCACATACCCACAGAATGGTCTGGATGGAACTGGCCCATCCAAATGCAACACACCTGGATGCATAACTGAATACCCATCATCCCCTCCACAGCACACAACCAACCCCCATTTATGAACGTCCACCAAATCCAGCCATACTCGGGCTACTAGCTTGGGGCCGCCATAGCTACACATAGTGACCACTACTCATATGTAGTAGACAGTGTCACCCTAGGCAGTGTCAGGATTGCAAACTATGTATCCCTTGCATGTAAAACCCTAACACATTTTTGTAAATCCAAAAGAATGGATGGTATTTGGCTTGTTCAATTTTTGGATATCCCTCATGGGATAAGTATCCTGTGTAAACATCAGACTTGGTATCATGACATGATGAAAAAATACTGTTCCACTGGTTGGAGCCAATTCCTTTAATGAAGTAAAAAACAACAGATCCAGTTAAACACAATGAGCGCTTTCATCTGCAAGTAGGCAAACTTCATCAGATAAAATCCCACTAGTACAAAAGGCTTTATATATAGGTTTGTATCCAGAAACTTTTCCCATTCAATAATTCAATTAAACAATTTAAAATTTTGATGAAACAATTTAAATCAATTGAAATAAATTAACATACAAGAATACCTAAAATGATTAAGTCACACTTTGTTTAAAACTCAGAGTTGTTCCTTGGTTAAAGGTTACATAAAACTGTGTCAAATATTACTTAAAAATACTAAAATGCCGTAAGAGAATGATAGAAATGAAAATAAGTATAAATATGAGTATAAGTATGTATAATTTAAGTATTATAAATATTTTAAATATATTTTTTCTACAGTCTTCATCTACTTTTTGGTATCATGACATGATGTCCAGTCCTGTAGACATCTGGACACAAGTTGTATGTGCAGTAGTGGTGTACGAGACTGTTCAGCCTCTAGACGGTCATGCAGAACCTCCTATCCAAGATCAAACACCTGCCCATGACGCACGTCTCCCCACATGAATTATCGAGAGAATATATTGTACGCATTCACATAATGGCACTTGGAAATAGGGTGATTAAGGAAGGCACTGATATAAACAGGGTACCTCCTGACCCACTGTGAGAGGGGCTGTTTGGGTAGGTGTGTCCTGACCAAGAATGATACAATGGCAAATGTCCTGTGATTGTAGGAAATAACTATGTACCATACTTCATGTAACAGTTGCCTAAAGCAGTTATTTCTGGATATAAAATACATAAATCGTACAAGAAACAGAATAAGCAACTAAAGTGCTAAAGGAATAGGCTCTCAGCTAGGAAAATTATGAATGTTCTAAACCCTGTACTGACCGTGGGTATGTGTTGGCCTAAACAATCTGGTGTGTCCAGAATATATCCCATCCTCTACATATGAAAATGTGGCAACCCTACCAATGGTCAGAGCATTCGCACAATAACTGGCCAGCCTCTTAATCACTCACAAAACCAGTGACCTTTGGAGGAAAGGTGCTGAATGACACTTGTATGACTAATAACAATAATTAAACATAATAAACACTTTTAACTGCAGAAAATAAGTATTAATACGTATGTCTCTGAATCTGTCAACACATTTCAAGTTAATAGTACTAATATTGTAGAAGTGTCTGTGATTGTGCCTGATTTGTCATTTCCTTGTCCCTGTCACTGTTGAAATTAGTCCCTGAGTATCACAGAGGTCCATACACATATGTACACCAAACAACTATCACATTTGTTGACAGTACTATTGCATACCTGTAGTGAATTCATAAGTGATGTCCAGAATAATATTCATCATATATATGAATGAATGAAATAGTCAAATTTGAAGGGAAACACCAGTGGAAACACCCCCCATCCTGTATTATGTAGTGGAACCAACCCCGCACCCTATATTATGTAGTTTCAACCTAATAATGTGGTCAGAGGTGCTCAAACCCCTGCGTCTGTAAACACAGGTAGACTGTTATAATTGGGACCAACTATGTCCATATGCTACGTCTGACATTTGAACAGGTACAGGGCAGTTCCGATCACCAGTCAGACAAGCCTAACCCAGACCAGCACATGAACTCCCTGACAATCAAACACATGTATGTGCCAGGACTATAAGCTTTGGAGTTCTGAATATCCTTGGAGTGAGTAAACATGCAGCACGGGTCCAGAGCAGTAGGGAATAGGGAATGTCGCATGTATAGTACTGCGGTTTTCCCAGCAGGAGAATGGATGCCTGCTGTGTAAGTGAAGCGGTGAGGCATATGTTAGGGTAGCTATGAACCATGGGTATACATATAAATGAGGCAGAGCACCAATAGTGTAGTGGTTAGAGCATCCGCCTAACATAAAGGCATTCCCGGTTCAAGTACGACTATGAGGAGATAGCTAGCAAGTTAGGCTGGTGCCAGGCAAGCAAGTACAGTAGCTCCAAAATGAAAAAAAAGCCAGCACCCTGGAGAATCTGATATAATGATTTATTTAAACTGTTTCAAAAATAGTTGGACTGACTAGTAAATACTACAAAGTCATAATTTATTGAAAAGGAATGGTGAATAAAAATGGTTACATATACAATAAAGTAACATAAATAATTACAAAAAATAGTTGGACTGACTAGTAAAAAAGAAAGGAGGTGGATAATAAAACTTTGGGGGCTTTTTTCCCCAGGACTAAATGACAAATTATGACTTTGTAGTATTTACTAGTCAGTCCAACTATTTTTTGTAATTATTTATGTTACTTTATTGTATATGTAACCATTTTTATTCACCATTCCTTTTCAGTAACTCCATCATCATGTTTATTTCATTTGCATTTTTTATGCTATACATATATATTGACAATTTGATTTTGCATTATTATGCTATACACACAAATATTAACTTGACTTTTTTTGGAATAGATGTATATCAATCTTTATATGTGATTATCTGTGATAACTTATTATAACTGCTTTTTTAACAACAGGAAATGATGTCATGAATCTAATTGGTTGAAGCTATATAAGACTCTGACCCAGTTATATTTCTATGTACTACTGAGGAAAGCCTTGTGCTGAAACCGGTCTAGTTTGAAACAGTTTAAATAAATCATTATATCAGATTCTCCAGGGTGCTGGCTTTTTTTCATTTTGGAGCTCAAGTACGACTATAGCACATATCATTTTCTTGTGTAATGAATACCTCTGTGCTGTAAAGCTAACATTTAAACATGTAAAGGTGAACGTGTGTTCCGCATGGGGCCATTAACCGGATTCCATCAAAGTGGTACTGTCATAATGAATAAGGCACACGTAAGCACAAAGAAGTGGCAGTAAACATATGTAACTCACAATAAGGAGATGCAAGTGGGCCTGCGCGGGTGTACGCAGCTCCCTGCATAGCAAATGTATGTTGTTTTGTACAGATGTAACTTTATATACATATATATATATATATATATATATATATATATATATATATATATATGTGTGTATATATATATGTGTGTGTGTGTGTATAGATAAATATCCACAGACATAAAATAAAGAAATATGAAATTATATATATAATATAGAATGAACGCCAAAAGAAGAAAGCATACACAAGGGTTGTGAAGGGAATCTAGAACAACTAAGGTATTATATAGTGCTTGCAGCATATGTCAGATAAATCTGCACAAGAGTGAGTAGAGCACCGCTATTCACACCAGAGGCAGGGTTATACCAGTGGCCATAATATCGTTGAACTGCTATGTCAACATTACACACAGACAAAATGTAGTTCATGTTGTGACCACCTACACTTGTAACCCGCAAAATGTTCATAATCCATAACACCAGGAAAGGCACATATGTGCAAATATAAATGGAGGGAGACCCTGTGAATACACAAGGCAGTACAAAATGTGTGTAGGGCCCCTAACGCTTTGGAGAGGGCAATGTGTAAAGGTGTGTCATGGCTGCGATATCAGGTGGATAATGGCTGTTATGCATGGAAACTCAACACGGGTGGGCTGGAGAAACTATGGCTATGCGATTATGGACACAGGAGTGCCAGGGTTGGTTGCACCGGTTGCAATAGAGTGGCCCGTGTAGGTCAGCTAGTACGTAGGTGCGATTCCCAGCTAGAGCGTCTTCTGCGTGGAGACATGCGTGAATGGGCGTACCTTCATTGAAGGTTGTGCGTCAGGGCTGGCATCTCAGCACGTAAAACCTATCTGCCAATCATTAGCGGACTGGAGTTCTGCTGTGGCAACCCCTAACCGGGGAAAGCTGAAAGACACAACAACATGCAGACATCAATATGTTGACGTACATACTCTGTAACACATGCACTCCATTTATTAACATAAATAATATGAATGTGCACAGAAACAAATACAGTAGCAGGAATAATAGGCTGTGCAGCCGAGGAATAGGTCAAATGACACAGTATCATATCACACCTATCAGCGGTACCCCATACATGAACAAAGTGCGACATCTGTCCACTGTATAATGTGCCATATACTGATTACAAACTAACCGGAGTGAAGTGTCGGTGTCATAATGACTAAGGCAATAGTATGCTGTTGAAGCAGTGATAAAACCCAATATGCATGTGTAAGTGTGTTTGTCAGGGAAATGTATTGGTCATCGGACACACAGATGTATATATAGAGACAGGGAGTGTGGGCAATGTGTAGGGGTTTGCTCATATCCCAGCTGCGCTCACAGTAAGTATTTGTCATGAGTGCTGTAGAGGGGTGTCAGGTAGGTGAATCATGGGTATGCAATAATGGGCCTAAGTGTGCAGGTGCTCGTTGGCAGAGATGTAGTAGGCCCGCCCAGTGGAAGTAATTAATATTCCTATGTGGGCATAGCAGACGCCTATACCTCCCAAACCTGAAGAGAACATCTACTGGATAGTCTGTAAACCATTGAGGGAACACAAAGGGACTATATCAGTGCCGTTTACCCGATTAGCATGGACATCCATATTTATGAATCAGAATGTAACAAAGTCCAACTAAACACTTCCAGAACTAGTGATATTAGGTGGACAGGTGGTGGAATACAGGTAATGACTGATGACAACATGTATGAGTCATAAACAGCATGTACCTCAACAAACGTGAATGAATACATATGCCCTGTGACTGTCAATGTGTCAGGTTAATAGAACCAATCTAAATGTGTCCCTCAGGGTGTTTTGCAGTGTCCCTGATACAGTGTTCATTCTCCCCCATTGGTATGTGAGGTCTGCCAGTGACGGAAAGTGCATATTCCACTGACCACCTTAGGTAGATGATAGCATAATAGATTTGGATTACCACCTGTTCACCTTTGTGAGGGACACACCACTCTTGGCAGTTGTGTCCTGCAAAATGAATGTTACAGCACATAGCCTGTGATTTAGGGAAAGCAGGTCATATAGTGTGTGTAGTGGTGTCATAAAATGATTTTGTTGTATCAGAAACAGCTACATGTTAAAGGAAACAGTATTAGCAACTATAATGCTACAAGAATAACCTTAATGTATGCAAGCTGGTGAAGTAGTCAGTTTACTACTGGCTGTGGGTATGTGTTGCCTTGCCAAATGTGACAGCTCTACATATAGGTCCTATAGGGCTGCCACCTTTCCGAATGGCCAAAGTGGGACCTGCTCTGTAGAAATGTCAGACGTACCAGGGCAGAACATACCTACAGCCATGCATAGTGCAGAAATATACATATTAGCACAAATCAAAGCTTAGTCTAGCAGCAGTCAAGTTGCTTATGCTACTTCACATAACATATCGACGTGTCATGTATACAATAACCGTTACATGCAACTATTACAGACACATAGAATATAATAATGTCCTCTAATCAGGACAGTTGCTATGGCTAGAGTATTCTCGCATGGCACATATGCCAAATGAGGGACTGTCTCATGCAATGTGGGAAAGGTGTCACTCTTAGAGTCTCACGTCGGCCAATCCAAAAGGTGGAAAACATACAATAGGTATGCGGTAGCATGACCCGACAGAGAGATGCGTTTCCCAAAAAACATTTACATGTCAGCATTGCAGAGTATCAGTTCCCATGTATCAGCCAGATGGGAGCAGATTGTATGAGGAACATGCGTGTAATATGATTATGTCACTGAACAGGCCGCCGAGTCCATACAGTCGAACGCCTGCCGTCACCTTATGGTTAGACATACCCGATACTGTAATCATGTAGTCCGATGTAATAGGCATCACAAGGGATCATTCCCACCCAGCGTAACAAATGTAAGCACAAATGTTGGTACACGTGCAAGTGAGTGAGCGAGCGGGTGTAAGCGTGTTTGTCTACCAGTATGCCAGTATTGCACTGTTAAAGAAATGTGGAGTCTAAACAAGTATAAGGAGCTGTAACCAGAGGTCAGCAGTGCTTAACACCTTGCAAACCCATGCACAACTGCTCACACCTGCTGGAATGTGCCTTACCCACTTCGTATCCAAAGGCGTCGTTCTGGCCGCAAACAAAGAACCATCCTTTGCACGTATTGGTAGCAATACCCTGCGCACACAGCTCATGTGAATTACCAATACACCATGGCATATGTACAGACAATAGACAGTACCACACACATACCATACAGCACAGTCATCCAACAGTATATCAATGTACTGGCAGATATGTCTGGACCACTGGTGTTTGCAGACCTGGCCGTCCTGTGTTTCAGTGTGTGAGCATGCCCAGTATGACTGTTACGCATGTTGTCGACTGACATTACCGTCATACCTTCATGTGTTTGAGCATGCCAAGTATGGTCAACTGGATCGCATGTGTCACATGTCCAGATAGTCAGTACTGTGGTGCCGACCCCTGCATTGTACACTGACAGGTGGCATGCTTTGTCTGCAGGGTAGCTAATGGTCATGTGGCATTGACTGTTGCTACATTTCTGCACAGCGTGGGGGGACATCCAACTGTATCCACAGTCCTACACAGCAACAGGGGGTGGTGCATATGACTCTCACATGTGTACGTTGGAAGGGGGGCACACCTGACAGTTGTACACATTTGCTACTACTGTACTGGTATGCCAAGTACTCCATTTCAGTGTGTGGACCAACCTAAATTGCTGGTTGGAGGCATACCAGTGTACGTCAGATCCTAGCTTTAATTACCAGCATAGTGGTATTGGACGTCCTAGCCTTCACAACCTACATCCAACTGCCTGGCCTGCTGTAGTCTGTATGTGTGTCTGTGGGGGTTGGGGTCATTCATTGGGCATATCCAGAGGCCATTGTATAGCATTTGTCTGCATTGGTCTACACCTGTCCTGCTCTATGAGACTTGTGTGGGCTGTATGGACACACATGATGTTCAGCCCATAACCCGCAGTGGGTTAGGACACCCTGTGTATTACTGGCTACTATTGTGACCCCATTATGTGCTACAGATGTCATGGTGCCACTATGGATGTGTACTGTTTGCTGCCCTAACAGTCGGCCACCAAATACTCTTGTATGCTCACATCCATACCATAGCTACGGGTAAATACACATTCTAATACAACTGCCAATTGGTAGGTCAATTGACTTACCTTGGGGGGGTTCCAGACCTGAGGATGGTGCTGGAGGGCTGCCTATGTCGGATGCACACAGTGCGCTTCCTATACATGGCTGAGCACAGGTAGTGTCATGTTTGGCATCCATTGTACTATCTGTGCGAGTCAGAGAGGGTGAAATCCACGGGTACCTACTGTGTCAGTGCATATGCCATGTGTTGCCTCTTTGCCAAGGGCAGGTCACACTATGCATGGCCATTTTGCCTACTGGGTCCAGCTCAGGTAGTTCCTCCTCCAAGTCACACTGTGCCTGTACAGGCCTTGGCATTGGTGGGGGCTGTGTGGCCCTGCCCCATTCTGTTCCTGCTGCAACTGTTACTGCAGGATCAGATTGTGTAGCATAGCACATACCATAACAATTTGGGTGCATGTAGCTGGTGAATACTGCAAGTCACCACCAAATGTATCCAGACACCAGAACCTTGACCTGAGCATCCCAAACACATGCTCAATTATATGTCTTGCCTGTGCGTCTGCCTCATTATGGTGTGGTTGTTCAGGTGTGTATGCATTGCTGATGGGTGTCATCAGCCACGACTCCAGTGGTTACCCAGCATCCCCCACTAGGAGACTGTAGGGGATATCCATATTGGCAAAGGTGTGGTACAGCTGCGTCAGATGCCATATATCAGAATAGTCATAGCTGTCAGGACAGACAGCACACACATTCCGTTTAATGCCCTGGCCATCGCATATGGCCTAGCTGTTGGAGGGTATGCCCCTGCAGTTAATGTAGGCCCTACCCCGCTCACCGGGTGGTGCTTTGATGCATATGTGCATGCAGGCTATAGCACCCAGTACCCCAGGCTAATCAGCCATTTGGTGGAAGAGACGCATATTGCTGGTCAACAAATCACATGTGTTGAGGACATGTACGTGCTCACTGGCATGTGATGACATGGCATCTGTGAACTGGTGCAATACTCTGGATGCAGATGCCTGTGAGATCCCCATGATATCCCCAGTTGTGCTTTGGGAGGTACCTGTGGCTAGTATACCTAGACCAACACATACCTTGGTATCCACTGGGATGGGGTTCCCTCGGCCTGTTCGATGTGTCAGGTGTGGCTGGCACAGCTCAACAAGCTGCTGTAGGAGGTCTCTGTCCACCCCATAGCGCTCCACTATCTCCAGCTCATGTAGCCCCTGGTAAGTTACCCTGGGTCTGTAAAGTCTTATGTCACCTCACTAAGGGTTGTTTGGAAGCATTCACATCCTCACCACCCTCAACCTCCTGCACATGTTGGTCTATGTTGCCTGCTGCAGCCCTTTTCATTTGGTTGGACTGTGTTAAGAAATGTCCCCGCATGTATACACCGGTGGTGTAGAGTGTGGAAGACACCTGTGTGTATGGTGATTGCTCACATTACCGTAGTGTTCTGGGGCGGGCTGGCCATGTAATCTGCTGATTGTGCTGATTATCACATGTTTGTGCAGCCTGTTCACCTTGACTACTTCACTACCGCTGTTGTCCTTCCCAATTTTACCAGGCAGGTATAGACACACCCCTAGCTTAGGCGTGCTAAGGCAGGAACAATCCTGAGGCACAGGTCTCCAATGTACGTAAGTATGCCCGACCCCACTCCCATGCTTTCACCTATATTCGAGCCCTGCACCTGGCTATCTACACACATACACTCTTGAGATCTGCATCACACCCTTGGGATAAACAGGATTCACTATTGTCAACCTCATTTGCATAGTATAGTCTTCTAATGCATAGTTATATGACCCATACTCACCCTCCAAATTAATAACCACTGCTTACTGTCACTCAGATCCATACACAACTGGTTAAAAGTGCCTTAGTATCACCATAATCGATGTCCCTTGGTCTTCCCAGCAACAAAATAGCCAGTCTCTACACGGCTAGAACCCGGGACTTTGCACACCAGAGACGATTTGCTTTACCACTACGCCATGGCAGATATACATACATCTGAGGTGATCACATACAGATCATCCAGCACAAACATTCAATAGTGCTAATGTCCACAGACATATATGTATATATCTATGTCTATCTATCTATATCTATAGCTATGTATATTATATATATATATATATATATATATATATATATATATATATATATATATATATATATATATATATACACACACACACACACACATACACACACACACACACACACACACACACACACACACACACACACACACACACACACACACACACACACACACATAGATATTGCATTTATATCACAACAGCGGACCACATGACACCAAAGCAGACAAGAATGAAAAGGAAACCACATGTGCCACCTGCATTATGTAGTGGTGTTACTATCAAGGCAAGTGTGTTTCGATGCTTCACATGGGTCAGACTGTATTAAGGGTAAGAGTAAGGTGCTGACATTTACGCACCAGACCTATTGGCGAATGTATGTGTTGACAACCCAGTGTCTTGGGCGATTATGAGATTTGTGGACACTATATAGGAAAGCAACAAAACACACTCAGCACATCCTGAAGCTAGCCACCCACAGATACCAGCACATAGGATATGACTACCAAACACACACACACCTGTCATGCCTTGGAATTGAGCACTTACCTGTCTATTCTATCACACTACAGCATTACATAGCTACAGAATGCGCTACCAAGATTACTGGATGACAATACCCCCAGAGGCATACTTCTAGGTGGGTGACATCATCAGCAAAGGCAAAGACACCGATAGGGATTGTATGGAGAGTGAGCTGTCTAAAAGCATTACTCTGTCCCCAGGCAGCTGGAAACACACACCAACACAGCAGGGATGGGATTAGAACATAGACCTAACTACCTTATTACACTATAGAATTATGCAGTTACAGAACGTGCTACCAAGATTATTGGATCACAGCACTCCCAGAGGCATACTTCTAGGTGGGTGACATCATCAGCAAAGGCAAAGACTCTGATAGTGATTGTGTAGAGAGTGAGCTGTCTAAAAGCATTACTCTGTCCCCAGGCAGCTGAAAACACATAGACATGGCAGGGCTGGGATTAGAACACAGACCTAACTACTTTATCACACTACAGCATTACGCAGTAATAGAACGCGCTACAGAGATCACTGGATCACAGCACTCCCAGAGGCATACTTCTAGGTGGGTGACATTATCAGCAAAGGCAAAGATGCCGATAGGGATTGTATGGAGAGTGAGCTGTCTAAAAGTATTACTCTGTCCCCAGGCAGCTGGAAACACACACATACGGCAGGGCTGGGATTAGAACATAGACCTGACTATCTTATCACACTACAGCATCACGCAGTTACAGAACACGCTACCGAGATTACTGGATCACAGCACTCCCAGAGGCATACTTCTAGGTGGGTGACATCATCAGCAAAGGCAAAGACGCTGATAGGGATTGTATGGAGAGTGAGCAGTCTGAAAGCATTACTCTGTCCCCAGGCAGCTGGAAACACACACACACACACACACACACACACACACACACACACACACACACACACAGAGCAGGGCTGGGATTAGAACATAGACCTGACTACTTTATCACACTACAGCATTACGCAGTTACAGAACATGCTACTGAGATTGCTGCATCACAGCACTCCCAGAGGCATACTTCTAGGTGGGTGACATCATCAGCAAAGGCAAAGACGCTGATAGGGATTGTATGAAGTGTGAGCAGTCTAAAAGCATATTGCTGTCCCAAGGCAGATGGAGATAAACACACGGTAGTGGTGTGAGCAGGACAAGTGGCTATCTACGGAGCACTATTACAACACTACATAGATGCGAGACATGCCACAGACAGTACACCTTTCAAGACAGTCAATATGACCTTCTAGGACTGCAGACATCGACATGGATGCTGGCAGTTACGGTGTACATACCTGTGAACCAGTGTGTTAAATGTAGGAATCCATCCTGAAGTGGGGTATGGCCATCTGTTGCCTGGATGACCACTATCGCTATACAGGATTACAATGGTCATGCCCATACACAGAGGCACACAACCGACACAAGGTGTCACTGGGCATGATCATACACTTAGTAGCACACGTCAGTTTGGAATGCACTATGTGTCCATCTAAACAACGGCATACTGGGCATGCTCACACACTTAGTAGTGAAGGGCTGTCTTGTATGCACACAGATTCTAAACACAGAAGGGCACAGTGTGTCAATAGTCATCACTGTTTGCATGAACGCTGCACTACATATGTCTGACACCGGTCTTCTACACAATGTCTGCTGCTGTCCATCACCTTAGCTATACCAATCTAAACCTGGCACACTAATACCACCCGTGGTGTTGTTCTGGCAGGAGTGGGTACTTTGCACATGTAGTACCATACATAGACAAAGAACCTGAGACCAGGTAAACACCCTGACACCTACAGGACAACTGCATTGTATGTGTATGCTAAACAGTGCTAGATGTGTAGCGTTCGTAATCATAGCTGCCAATCTAGATCCAACAATGGGGAATACTGACATCTGCGCAGTGAGGAACACCTGGCATAAGGCTCAGTTGTGCACAATAGCACTACCACTGTATACCTCAGATACAGACATGTGAGCCATAAGACTGTTACGGACCGCTCCAGGTGTCCCCACATATATGAAGGCCACTCACATGTATTGGCCAGTACACTCTCAAAAGCCATCACTGATGTGTCAGGTGCAGATCACAGTGGTAAATGCCGGACTCTAGTATGTAGCCCTCACACATCACCATGTCCTTGGACCAGCAACACACATCCATACATTAGTACAATGCCATGTTGCTCATGATCAGTGGACTGTACCTAGCTCTACAGCAACTGTGCAGACTACCCATGTACTGACAGGGTTCCATCATGTGTTATCAATGCACTGATACTACTATTCATAACCAGGTCGGCTGTACACATAACAGGGGCCCTGGGTCTTATACAGCTGTAACAGATAACTGTTGCTGTACACCAGACAACACACTCATGTTTGGATATGACATACGTGTAACTGCCATGGATATGTACATGCCCCCCACACACACACAACACATATGTACATAGTATAGCTATTGCTGACCTTCGTGCAGACACGTGGCTACAGCGATTACATGCATACACATGTAAGATAGGTCCATGGCTGTTGAATGCTAACAGTACATAAGGTAGCAATGTTGACTGAGTTAACATTCCCTCTGTACTGGTTACCCCATGACAACTATCATATCATACAACAGTCCATGTGTCATGTATGTCATCACACATGTTCACCAATTGCAATGCATACAAACATGGCTACATGACAGGAATGTAGGACCTATACACATGTACAGGCAGTGGTGTGCATTCAGCTACCATGCATGAGCAGTAGCGGATGTTTGCAATTCATATGTGTCTTACTGCAACATGCAGTTGCAATGCAACCCCATCATTGACACTTGTATATGGCGAAATACTGACAGTATGGTAAGATGTACATCAGGTATGGATGGATGTGTGTACATAAAGTGGTGGGCCACCTTTGCAGATGGATGTTTGCTGAAGAGCTCACAGGTGTGTCACAAGCCATCCTACCATAACATGTGCAAACAGTAAGCTATGTTTCTGGTAATTGAAGGTGAAGACATACAATCTACACAGCGGTCAGGGTGTCACTGACTGTAAATCACTTGACACCTGTAACACTTAAGTCCTCCCATGTGCATATAGCAGCACAATTGTGGAAGGTAGCATCGGTACACATTATAATGCGGGCAATACTTCTGCATGTTTATCAGACATATAAGATAGCAGGTGTTTGATTCACAGTACTGCCATGTGTGTTTGCTTGTGTGACCATATATGCCACGTATGGTGGGGGATACACCCCAATTGTTACACAACCCTGTACACTGTTGTAGAGATCTGTACATACTGCAGTGTAGAAAGCAAGACATAGGCAGGGGTGGTGTGTGTATCACACACATGTTAGCTATCTGTATGTGCATGATATTTGTGGACACCAGTGTGTGTGTGCATGTATGTATGGCTGTCTGGTGCATGGAGTGAGGATGTATGCTACCACTTAGAACAGATAGGGCCCCTGACCCCTCAAGGTGATGCAATCTACTACCCTGTTGATGCCGTCACTCTTAGGCATTACTGACTACCTGTACATGTTCATTCTCTGTGTCACATCATGAGGGTGCACAGTACTGTAATGGTGATTACCACATAGGCAGGGGTCCTCACCTCAATGCTATCAAGTGTGTGTTATAGTGTCACTGACCCTGTGAGTGTGGGCGTGTTACTGTGTGTGTCTGTGTATGTCTGTGTGTTCTCAACCTGCAATGTGAAAGTATATTACTGCTGCACAGTGAGGCCTCATGCTATCAACTGGCCCCTACCCTTGACATCAGCTAGACCGCTGTGTAAACCCCCCGCACCATGTAGTACCTGTGATGTCACATATCTAGCCACTGTTGCCTAGTATACAGCTCACATCCCTGGGCATCAGACCATATGAGCATGTCCCTGCACCAATGGTGTGGTGACAGGGATGCGGCACAGGCATCATCATATGCACAGGGTGATAATGTTTGACAGGGGCCTAGGCTGCACCAGTGGATGACATCATGTGTGTGGGTGAGGGTCTGTGATCTAATCGGACATGTGTGGTTATTATGCATGTGGGTGTTGCGGTGCCCTACAGATGTTTCTGGTGTGTGTGTGTGTGTGTGTGTGTGTGTATGTGTGCACACAGTTCTGCCATGTATCCGGCCTATACAGGGGTATTATTGACAGCTCCAGATTGTACAGACCAGGATTTACAGCTCACTGTGTCCGGCCACGGCCACGTGACCTGTGCCTGCCAAGGGTTGCACGGGCACTACCAGACAGAGGTACAGATTGGGTACTGTCCGATGACACATGTCCACTGGAACCATGCCCCTGCTGGGACCATCCAGGGCCACATCCACATGGCTTGCTGTGTCCTGGTGTGGACAGTGCAGCACCAGCTGCACTGCTGCTGCTACTGGCACTATGGGAGCGGACATGTGAGGTAGCTTGTTTGCTTAGACCTGCACCAGGTGGTGTAGCTGGCCTATGTCCACCTGGCCCATGCCTCACTCCTACCAGATGTTCCAGCACAGACAGCTCACACTCACAGATTGCCATGCCACAGTCAAGGATTCCAACCATATCACCAATCGCCTGTCCAAAATGTCAGCAATCTGCTGTTGAGCATTTGCCAATGCCTGGATGTTTTCATTTAAAGAATGGATAGCAGCCCTCTGAAGCCTCTGCCCTTCTCTGTTCTGCCATTCAGCATGTGCCTGTGCTGCGATTACAGTCTGAAACATGTGTCTGGTGACACCAGCTGCTGCGCTCTGTCATGCAGGTGCATGTCGGCCAGAGGTCCTCCTATGAGCAGTACTGGCCACATGCCTGTGTGGCACATCTGCAGTCATTTCACTGACACCATGGTGTGAAGACACACATTCCGTAGCCACCACACATTCCTGTTCCAAGCTAACACATGGTAACTGTCCTTCCTCTATGGCCACTGGTGATGGGGTATGCGTTGGCATGAGAACTGTGTGCGGGGAAGAGGGGGATATAGGTGGGATGGCAACCAATGGCACAGACTCAGCCCCTGACAACCCTGCCTGTACCTCAAGCATATGTTCATCACTGCTAGAGTCTGTGGGGACACTAACATCAGATGGACCGCAGGAGGGAAATTGGACCTATGTCACCTGTGAAGGCAAACAGACTCTACATTGCATTAGAGACACACACACACAGACACACATACACAGACACACACATACACACACACACACAGACACACACACACACACAGACACATACACACACACAGACACACACACAGACACACACACAGACACACACAGACAACCATGCATGTGATATGACAGAAGGCATGCAGCATGCTTGTAATACAGCAGACAGCATGCAGCTCAGACATTAATAGTGTTAGTTAGAATACATCCCTGGGTTGCACACAACAGCAAGCATGTGTCATAGCAGAAGCCATGCATTTCACACAATCATGGTAGTAAGCATGCATCCCTGTGATACACCATGTTGACCAGCACAGGTTACCAGTACACATGGCTGATGTGAGGCATATGTCCTTGCCATTAACATGTAGTATGACATGTAATTTGCTGATGTGTGCAGTGACATGCATACATGTTTGACACAATGGTATCCTGACACATGTACAGCGGTGTAATGGTGTCACATTGCAGTGTTGTCTGTATGCCGTACAGATAGAATGCACTTTTAGCAGATGTGCATGACCATTGAAGGGTAGTATGAGGTGTCTATATTGCTATACAGTGTAAAGTACAGACAAAGTGCCATTGCATGGAATTATGAGGCGTCTCTATTGCTATACAGTGTGGAATACACATACAGTGCATAGCCATGGCTGCGTGCATATACATAAATACTGTGGATTGTGACCCATGTCGCTGAGGTGTATACACACTAAACCATGCTGTGTCATGTGTGACAGATCACCGGAAGACATGCAGATGACACCCCTGCACAACTGCTAACATTTCAGCACCATCCTTTACACACATCTGCCTGGCAACCGTGTCCACACAAGGCAGACTGGTCAATACACCATGTCCCACATGCCATTTATGTACCACATACATGAGGTACACGGCTGACAGTGATGTCCAACAGCAGCAAGGGAAATGTACGGTATCTCTGGCCTGATGTGGTGTCTGTGTATGTATGTATGTGGAAGCTGTACAGGTGACTACTTTCATGCTGTGACACAGTCATGATGTTCAACACATCTTATGTGGTCGAATTAAGTGACACCTCCACAAGCTGTGCACAGGCTGTTAGGATGTCCAGTGTTCCACATCTACTATATAACCATTCAACAAAGACTATAGTTGGACCATGTGTAGACAATGTGCAACAGGGTGTACACACATACACATCACATCTACTGTGTTACTACATGTCTCTGGCCATCCTCCATGGCCACGTGTGAACATGTGTTGGCCAAATGTGTGTGATGGCCGTATATTTCACATGTCTGTGTTGTCCCATATGACATACACCCATAGATGTCAGATACTCCAGTGTCCACAGGGTTATACAGACAAAGGGTTGTATGTTTGGTATGTGGGGTATGTTTTATGGGATAGTGTGACAATGTTGCAGCCGGACCACTACATGTCTGGGACATGTCCGATGGCACATCACAATGTCTACACTCATTGCAGGGGCACATTCCACAATGGTGAATCATGTGGCCTGCCCATATCCCAGCTCACTGTGTAGTACTGTTTGCATACCCCACATGTGTTGTTCTGATGTATAGTACATATTCCTACATTGAACAATGCCTCCACCGTTGTATGCACAGCTGTCCACACATCTAGCAATGACAGTTACTGTGGTTTCATGTTGGTGTTTCATTTGGTTTGTATATATTGCACATGAGTAGCCAGTGTTATTGATGAAAGATGCGACCTGTGTACCATGACTGGACCATACATTATGTGTACATGTGTTAACTGGCCACATGGCAAATAGATCTGTGCATTCACATGCCTGATACTGATAACTGTCTCACCTGCAATGGCCTGCTGTCTCTGCGGCATGCCAAAGGTACCTGTATAGGGGTGACACAGCAGTTTGATCATCATCCATGACTGTATGACAGCTACAGGGTGCACTGTGCATGTTAACACATTCACCAGTACAATAGCATATACTATGGAGTATGCACATGTGTGCATACACAGGGTAGCATACTATAGTTTGCGGCATGTGTGTAAACATACCTTGCATATGATATTACATTACATATTGTAGAGTGACACATGCGACTAAATGGGATATAATATTTATATGTGCAGTAGTGACTTACCAGGCAACTCCAGGCTCGGTAGTTGGGAGACACCCACCTCCATGATGGCAGCTAGAGTTTGTGGATGCTGTTCTGATAGGGTCCCCAGGCTGGCCAGTAGCTTCTCGGTAGGTGTGAGTGGGGGCTAGGTTGGTGGCTCCCCACCTGTTCTACCTTATTCCCTGGTGATTGCATTGGCATGCTGTTTCACATGTCGGATCAGGTCCGTGCAGTGTCTACGCACCTGCCGGTAGGTGTGGTTATGGCCACCCACATCATTAACCCTCCTGCAAAGTTCCTGCCATGGGTTATCACGCTGCTGGGCATGCTGTGGCACATGGCTGAACAGTACATCATAGTTATCCTGGAGGTATGGTATGAGGGCATCAACCTCCAAGCGGCTATATGCCGGCAGTCGTGATCGAGGCATTATCTGGAAGACATAATGATGGAGACAGGTCACAGCATCTCAGAGATGCACAGAGATACAGCGGCACATACATGTGTATTACATTTAGTACTTATGAACAGTTGTCTTTGCAAATCATGACACTGACATGACTGACATGTTTGTTTCACACACATGTAGTACCTGATGGGGATTGGATATTATCACCATATATATGTGTCACCTCATTACATTGCTCATACTCCATGTGGATGCTGTCTTGATGTGGGCATGTCTGTTTGCCTGTACTGGTGTTCTTACCTATCAGCACATGCCTGGATGTGTGCACATTAATGCTGTTGAGCTTGATGCTGTGTATATGTCACATATCATCACATACACTGCCTTAACGGACATGGGCAGTGACAATGCAGACATACGCATGGAAACCTTTACATGCATGTGTTTTGCCGTATACATATACATGGCACTGTACAGCAGTTCAACATCTTGCCATGTATCGCCTGTGTTGCACATGTGATACACATGGGACAATGGCTAGCCAGATGGTATTCACATGGATGGTTATAAACTATAGCATGTACGGCCAAGATCATATAGTAGTGTGTATGCCCTAGGCCATGTACGGGCATAGGATGTAAGGTTTTCTAGCTGTATCTGACAGCCATGTTCCCGCCGACAGGTGAATCAGTGCCACATTACTGATCCAGACAGTTAATGATACATCTACCATGTGGTCATCGCACCATCTATGACAGAGATGACATGTGCAGCTTTGCTGGACAGGGTTGTATGGTATGGCAGGAGTTTGTAACATGTATGGCACAGGGATCTGTCCAGCATGTGGCGACCCTTGTACTAAGAAGGTGGCTGTCCATGACGTATGTCTTTCAGATCAGGATATGTACGTGTAGCATGTCCAACATCACAGTGTTGCACATGTCTTACTGTAGGGTAGACAGCATGCTGCATAGTGGAGATGAGGATTGTGAAGGCTGGTGTTGCCCATCCAAGCATGGCCAATACCCCTTAAAGGTGATATGTGATCCGATATTGGTCACTTGAGTGCTGAGTATGGCTGTCCAATGATCTACATGCTCACGGATGGCACCCTGTCATAACTTGGGTTGCCTCTTATGACTACCTAATAGGCCTGATGATGTCATTAGCTCAGGAAGGTAAACTGCACAGCACCATTCCTTGCACACAGTGTCCATAATTTGACCACTGCCTAGGTGGTAGTTAATGGGTACAGGGTTATTAACATAGCGGTGACAATGCAATAAGCAGCTGTCAGATTGTGCACATATGTCACGCACCTCACCCACAAAGCCCATTCTGTATGTTGTCCACAACACTGAGTCAGCTATTGCTCCTAGGTCATGGCCATTCACATAATCACATATGCAGATGCCTCCCATTTGTCTGTGTGGTATGGGCTACAATGATGCGGGAGTACAAAACATTAACCCTGTTTTACTGTAGCTGCCACTGGTGTGATATGCACATGTCACTCAGACACCTTTTGTAGTGTTGCTTCTGTGAACAGGCCACTGGTAGAACACTCCTGTGACATACAAAGGTACATGTAGTATACTGAGTGTAGGTGGAACACAGTATGGGTGATGATGTCCTATGATCTGTCACAGGTATGCTATGCTGTGTGAATTCATCCATACTGTCATCTACATCTCTACTGCTAACAACATCTACATTGATTAAGACTTTCAGACCATACTCAGCAGGGTAATAGTGCAGTGCCTCCCATTATGAGTGGCATCTCCACTTTGTGGGTTGTGATAACTGTTAGTGTGATCCATTCAGTGTTTTCACAGACTGCCATGAACCTATGTTTTACATGGAAGTGTATGTGTAGAGCAAACTGTTTTGCCATATGTGTATTATACGACCAGGGATTTGAACATGTCACATGCAGCCTGAGTGCACCTTGTACCATCATAGTTATGGTTACAGGGGCTCTGTAGTGTTCATGGATATGTGATTGTGTACCTGTTGGGGGGGGTAATGAGTTTATGTTATCCAACACCCTATCTGTATTGCTTATTCATGCTCAGAACTTGTTCAGAACATGTAAGCACTTCATGAGCTACTAATTACTATAGCACTCAATCCTACTCATTTCCTACAGGTAAACACTGTTTGTCCTTACATTTCCAGCATGCTTACAGTACAACAGCTGTTGTACACACTTACCTCACATGTGATAAATGCTTGAATATACAGGCATGTCCAAATGTCAATTACTAGTGTTATTGCCTGTCTATATGATGAATATGGGCAACATAAGGCAATATAGCAATTGTCTCATGTACACAGTCAATGCTTACCTCCTAACATACAACACTACAGCCTGTGGGAGATGCACATATGTAGCCATGCTGGAGGTAATGTTCTCTCCAACCCAGACTTAACCTGACAATCATGTGGGGATGTTAAACATTTGCAGCACACCCCACTCATCACATAGTCTCACTAGATCTCCACCACCACAGGCCACACATAGTAAGACTACAACATATGCGGAGCCTCTCCATACTAATCTGTGTAGGCAACAGAGGCAGCCCCCATCACCAAACACAACACCAATTACTTATAGCCCACAGACTCATGTGTGCCCATCAACTACAGCCAATAGGGTGTTATAACATACCCAACACACTAGTCATAGGTGACTCTGTAGGCGGTCACACTCAGCAGGCTACACAAGGTGATAGTCACTGTCATCTGGCTGTCGGGTAACAGGATCCACAACATAACCTATGCACTCAGGTAACTCCTCAACAGGTACAATATGACTGTCATTCTCCACGTTAGTGTGAATGCCCTGAGATGTAACTTCCTGGACTACATGTACAGGGACATGCAATAGCTCTCCGATCTTGTAGCCCAGGCAGGTATCGCCCAAGCCCTGAGAAGCATTCTGCATTAGTCTAGACTGATGACACAGTACAACGACAGAATTATTCACTTCAACAGTTGCCTATGCTTCTGGTGTCATTCCAAGGGTATCCAGTATCTGTCTGCTTTGAATGACATGGTTGACAAACCACAATGCTTTGGCACAGATGACCTGCACCTGTCAGCCCTGGAATTATGGATAACATCAAAGGCTCTTGCTGCTCCAATACTGCCTGTTTTAGACACATTTCAAATAACCTATTCATCATCAGAACAGGTACAGGCAAGCAAAACCTGAGGGTAATGTTACTCAGTGCTTGACATCATCATCTCAAACGCACTCAGCCGAGGCACTCCTTATAATGGACCACTTCAATATCTCTGCAGTGACTGTGACCTGCTTCTACGCTCCGGAGAGCACCCCTGCACTGACAGGCTATTACGCAGACCACACCTTTCAGTCATGTAACCAGGATTGGAACACCCATGGTGGAGGTGTGTCCATATTTCACAAGGATGTACACACCTCCATGCTGGTTGCTTAGCACAATGCATCAGAGGTAATCCAAGTGCAAATAACTGTGGCCAGAACTGCTATACAAATTGTAGCTTGCTACGGATTCCACACCATACCCCATGGTTAATGGCCCTCATTTCTTGGTGTACTGGAAAGTATGGTTCAGACAGGAACTACTGATGTGAGACTGACACTACCCCACACTTAACTGTGATACCTACTCATGTACCGACACATTAGGCCAACACATTCGGGGATTCATAAACTCCAATCGGCTGGATCAACCTATACACACCACCACCAAGGCCAACAATATCCTAGACCTGGACATTACCAACATGTGTGACTGGTGTTCCACACCTGGGGTTATACCCTCATTGGTCAGTTCCGAAAGTATGCTAATCACCCTTGTTATCCACATCCCAGCACCACACCCTTCACAGAAAACACAGTACAATATTTCTACAAAACCAACTTCAGGCTTTGTATGACAGCAGTAGTAAACACCATGACACCCGTGCAGATGGACAATATAGTTACAAATGCTGAAACATTCACAACTGCACTTCATTAGCACTTACACGACTGCATGGATCATGCTATCCCAAACAGAGCCATGATGGTACCCACTAGATAACGGATGCCACTCTGGGGGTCCACTGCCATGGACATAATGTACGACAGAAGGAGGAGACTGATGTAAAGTAGGGTACACTCCCATGAGTGGGGTAGCTCCCTGGTCAGCCTCAGTAGGAATCTGGGATCCCTTATCACATCCTCCAAAGCTAGCTATGTAAACATTACTGTGACACATTCCAAGGACTACCACTAAGCGTTATGGAGGTATGTCACTACTGTCGATGGCAAAACCCACATCTGCTCTGACATACAATGGTTAGGCAGAAACATTACAGAACCGACTGATATTGGCAACATCCTGGCAGCTAACTTTGCACCCCTCTCACACCCTAAAGGGCCCAAATCTATACAGGAACAATGTGGAGTCCTTGCAGTCACAACTACGCAGTTCAAACCTGCTCTTTCTAAAGCCTGGAACACAAACTCCATGTGACCGTCCAACATCCCAGGCTGCGATTTACACAAACCTCAGAATGACATTGCTCCCCACTTGGGCACCAAATTCAATAATAGCCTTGTATCAGGCATTGTGGACCCTGAATGGCACACAGCAACAGTTATCACACTCCACAAAGGTAGCACCACAATGGACCAGAGGAACTATTTCCCTATACACCTGACTAGACTGTTCTGCAAGGCTATGGAGAACATCATCATGGAAGTCATTCACAGAGACATTGGTGGCCTCCAAACCTTTGATACCATTCAGGTTGGATTTGTTAGGGCCACACCATGGCTCCTACACCTGGTGGAGTCCATTGAGACAGTTACCAAGGTAGTAGATGATGGTAAGGAGGTCCACACAGCCTACCTTGTCCTCTCATTGGCTTTCAACACCGTTCACCATTCTGGTATTGTCAATATGCACATCCACCTGCACAGCGACCCATACGTCTCGAGATGCTATGCAAAGTGGCTCACAGACAGGACACACGCAGTGAGGGTAGCATACTGTAGTTCCTACTGTACATCAGTTACAATTGGCGTACCCCAGTCCTCGGTCATAGTGCCCCTCATGTTCGTTATATGCTTCCCTGAGGTACAGTCTAGCACAGAAGGACTTTCCCTGAATAGGTTTCCAGACAACTGCAAACTAGGGGCCATGTTTGATTCACCAGCTAATACAGACTCCCTCCATAAGGTTGTCACTGTGACTGATACCTGGTGCCGGTAACAGGGCCTCAAGTGGCATGCCACAAGGTGCATAGATATCCCCTTTGGATTACAACAATCACCTAGTGACTATCACATAGGTGGTAGTCCCCTACATACATAAGACATTATAAGGGATCTTAGTACACACGTAAATAGCACTCACTCCTTTGATAACCATATTGCCAAGGTGACGTGGATATCCTTCTACATGGCCACCCTAATCTGTAATGGGTTTGTAGCCTGAACAAAGGCTGCCATTGTACCTCTATACTCCTGACTTATGAAACACTTCAAAGGTACAACACCCCATTTGGGGTGTACCTTACGGAACAGCAATGACTTTAAATACCACAACATTAACACACCAACAGGATTACTCGCCTCCGAAGGATGATGTATGCAGCACAACTACAGAAACCACAACTGTACTCATTTGCATACTGCATACTCAGAGGTGACCTCTGCTGAACATACAAGGCCCATGTCCACAACAATATTGATGGATATGCTCCACATAAGCAACATAAGCAAAAGCCACTGAGAGCAACATGCTCTGGGATATGTACCCAAATGCAACGATGAGTAGCACGTGCTGGAGGGATACATTCCTGAAACGGACACTCACCATGCTTTGGAACTTGATTCCTATGTACATCTGGCAGGGACCCTCACTAGCACTCTTCATGAGATACCTCGATGGGTGGATGGGGAACAGACATGTACACCAGGGATCACTGCAGTGGCTGTACTGTACAAAGGTGCAGGAAACAAATGGCTCTGCTGTTCACAGGCACAGGGCACTATCCTAGGGAGGTGCCGCCAGTGAAAACACTGTATTTGGGCTTACAAATGGACTTGGCCAGGCAGCATAGTACCTAACTATGAACCTATGAAGCTATTACATGTCCTTTGTGCATGGATAATTGATTAGCTCTTCCATTTCAATTAGCTATCATGCTGTTACACTGTCTGGTGACTACAAGTCATATGTATCCTGTTATTGTGTATTGTACATTCCAATAGACATACCTTATCTTTGCATAATATAACAGTTATGCTATGTAAAATATTTGACATATCTACCTACAATACTGTACATTTCACATTTTTGAAACCATATCCCATAATGCAAAGCATAATTGCACAGTAGGACCACCTTAGGCATGTTATTCTCGTTATATGCCCATACATATGCCTACTGTTACAGTATATCAACATATACTACCCCTTGTTATGGCACGTACTTGTTGGACAAACCCTACCACCGACAGCGGCTGGAGTGGAATTGTTATGTTTAAAGCCCTTATGTAGCATCCCTTGTGGTGTAAGAGGTGTTTACCTTGTGGCCCACAGCAGTACACACAATTTCTACAAGCGTTACTATGCTCAACAAGACATCACTACATAATACCTTTTCCCACTGTATGCATTGCGTACACTTTCATTAATACAGAACAGGCACTACATACACTAACATACTGAGTGTTCTACATACCTTCTTAGTTGTCCGAATTTACGATAATATCTGTGTTACTCCTTTCCTCTTTAAATGGTTCTATGGTATGAGCATACGGTTTGAATGTATGGCAAGCCATCGTTTTATACGTAGATACCTGTAACATGTGGTATCCTGCCACCAATTGGTGTTCTGGAGTAAATTATTACATGCACATCAGCTGTGCAGCTACTCCATTGGCCAATTACACGACAACATTGGGGTATAATTGAATACTCCACTTGGGCGTTGTACTTTTGCCCTACCTTCGGGGGAGACGGTCTGGATGTGTTTTATTGTGATGAATTGCAATTGCTATATGGAGAGACAGAGATATTTTGAATTCATGTCCCCCGTGGATTGTGTGTGATGGCTAGAGTATATAGTTCTACATGTGAGTGTAGCTGTTATCTCAACCATCTGGTACGAGACTATTGCAAACAAAACTTGTAACATCGGCGTCTGTTCCATTGTACAACAGCAACAATTTCCCATGGCGCCATTACAAGTGTGTCTCTCACAAGGTATGTTAACACTTCTGCAGATGTCATTGAGTGAGTGGATGTTTGTGATGTTATTACAGTCTGTATTGCAATTGTTTCAGGTGTGGGGGAGATGTAGGTGGGTGTACATAGCAGATAAAGGTTTGTGGGGACTACATTTATACATATTCCATATGTGTGTGGAGGCTCCTTCCCTAATTGAAGACCTGCATTTAGTAGACTAATACTATGGTTATTGTAGGATTATTCATTAAGCCATTGTTAATTGGTTCCTATATAGCATGCAGGTGATGTTGATCCTTCAATCTCTCCGAAATACATAGATATGTAATGAAATGTTGCTACATGAAAGCTGTCTCATGAATTTCTGTCACAGATATTTGCACTCATTGCAGTTGTGTTGGTGACTGAACCTCTTTGGCTTGGGTTGCCACCTTTTCAAATGGCCATAGTGGGACATTTGCAGGACACACATCAGGGTTTAGAGGCGGAAACATACCCACTTTCAGTACAAAGGATAGAAGTTACTTTTGTCCTAAATAATAAAATAAAACCTTATTCTTGTAGCACTTTAGTCGCTTATTATGTTTCTTGTACAATTTACGTATTTTAGATACAGGAATATCTATTTAATGCAACTATTACATAATATATGGGACATCATTATGTCCTACAATCTCGGTACATTTGCCCTTTTTAATATTTGTTGTCAGGACACAGCTGCCCAAAGAGGGACTGTCCCTCTCAAAGTGGGACAGGTGGTAACCGTATGCCTAAGGCCGGCTATGACCACAACTACTGTAATAATCTACCACTGAGTTAGCACGAACAGACACATGATACAAACACACACACACACACACACACACACACACATTACAGTCCCACAGAAACACACACCGCACTCTCAACATGCAGTTACACACACTACAGCAATCAGAACCACACTTAAACACAGTACCTACCTGGGCCGCAGCACCAGCAGCAATAACTAAATGTCCCTTAACATCGTGATAATATTACACGCGGTTATAGTGTTCCGGTACTGTGGTCTTTCGGTCTTTAAGCCTCGTGATTACACGCGCCAGTATGTAAAGCATTCGGTAGTTGGCAGTATCTTATTTATTTGTACCTCCATGGTTGTGTACAAGTTGTTAACCTGTCTATAAATTTGCAGATATATGTATATCCATATATATCGACATACATCTCTCTATCACCCTTTCTATCCCTATATATATATATATATATATATATATATAGACAGGGAGAGAGAGAGTGAGAGAGAGAGAGTGAACACACCTTTCGTTGGGTACATGGCGGTGTATACAGTATCCTGAACTCCGCCCTTTTGTGTTTTAACCTGTCACAATACACACCCGCCATTGGTACATCTCGGGTAGCTTAGTGGTAGGTGATTGTGTACATGGTTGCATGTTCTACTCCTGGCAGTGGTCCTTTTACCTCTCAGAGCAGGCACTATTAGTACAAGGGTGAATAATGCTGGTTTCACCTGTTCTGGACATCTTTGACCGTAATCTGCATGGAATTCAGCAAAGCTTAGACCTGTTTTGCGCATATCCGTGTAGTCATGTTTAAACGATGCTTACCGTCACTTGCCGCCACATAAACTTGCTAACATGTGCTTAAACATGCTCTAATGACCTGCATCCAACATCCATTACTCATGCCATCAGGATTACATAACGGACCTTGCAGGACGTGGAACCAGGAACATGCATGACACAGTCAGTGGCTTTACCACTTGGTTGTCTGGGATTTGTACAAGTGTTATGGTGTTATGTATGTGGACTGTACTATGGCTGTTCCTCCATACTGCAATCAAATGTGTAACTCAGTTAGTTTACATATGGATGATACCTATTAATGGCATGTCCAAGTGATGTTTAATGGATGTGCTCCAGTACTGGGAATCTATGTCACAGTGAACCACAGACTGTAATGTGCTACACCTTGACACAACCATAACTGGAGAATGCTGGGGTGGCAGAGACCTGTCATGGGTACTCCCCATGCTTTGGCACCACATCCCTGATTACATTATATGGAGGCCCTCATTAACACACAGGGGAATCCATGCAGAGTAGGTGGGGAACAGTGATTACACACATGGATCTCACAACTGGCTCTGCTCCACAGAGGGACAATTGGGTAATCAATGGGGTGGCGATAGCAGACACATTTTGCCTAGGCTGATGAATGGCCTCTGACAATCGGGCATGTACCTACTGATATACCTAGGAACCTATACATACAGTATCAACATATGCTGTTAGCTTCGTTTACTGCTCAGGTGTTCATAGGTTGGTACTAGGCTATCAGCCCTAGGGCCTATACAAGCCTAGCCATAACAATTCCCTGGCTATTTCTTCCCACATTTTCTACTTTCCTGGACCCCTGTCTAGCAGGGCGACTGACGTGATCCCTGGGGTGAATTTCCTTTCTCCCATCCAATCGTCAAGGTTCCTCTTGAAGAGGTCCAAAGAGGCACTCTGCTTGACATGTATGGGCAATCTATTCCAGAGTCTGGGGAGTCTCTGGGTCAGGAACCTATCCCTCCAGCATGTTTTGTTTATTGTGATGACAAGGTTTAGATCCCTGGAGCGTGTAGCTCTGAAGGATTGGGATTTCTTTAAGTGTAGCATGTCCAACAGCTCTGGGTTTGACATGGCCTTGTATGTTAAGCAGAGATCGCCTCTGAGTAGACGATATGCGACAGAGTATAGCTGGAGTTTAAGGCGGTCAGCATAGGGCATCTGCTTTAGGCCTGTGATTCTTTTAGTGAGGTATTTCTGAGGCCTTTCCAGTTGTTGCAGATGTCTTGAGAGGTACATACCAAATGGGGCGTTGTATTCTATAATGGGTCTAATGAGGGATGAGTACAGTGGGACAATGACCTCCTTTTTTCTGGATGAAAAGCCCTTCATTATGAGGTGTGCCCCATAGAAGGATTTCCTGACTGTTGTGGCGATGTGGTTATTGAAGGTGAGACCACTGTCCTTGTTCCAATAGCTGGTGTGTGTGCAATAGTTGAGGGATGCCTATGTAGGATTCACACAGTAGGCCACCTATACATTACAATTTGCAGGTGGTCGTGTGTGTGTGCCATCTGTTTTACTGTGTGTGCAGGTGGAGAAGTGTGTCAGTCCATAGCAGCCTACACTGTCAGTGTATGTGCTATACATTCCCTCTTTGCCAAGGCATGGGCATATTGGGCACACCTCAGTCTGCCTACTGGGGCTGGCACAGGGTGTTCGTGGTCTGAATCCCTCTGTGCCTGTGATGGCCTTGGCAATTGCAGTGGGCTGTGAGGCCCTTTACCATTATGTCCCTGCTGCAGCTGTTTCTGCAGGATCATATTATGTAGCATGGCACATACTATAAAGATGTGGGCACACATGCCTGGAGAGTACTGCAAGGCTCCACCAGATATGTCCAAGCAACGGAACTGTAATTTCAGCATCCCAAACACACGCTCTATGATGATTCTGGTTTGTGCGTGTGCCTCATTATGGCATTCTTGCATGTGTGTGTGTGCATTTCTGATGGGAGTCATCATCCACGGCTCCAGTGCATAGTCAGCATCCCCCACAAGGTGGCCATATGGGATGTCCGCCCTGACAAATACCTGATACAGCTGTGAGGCATGCCAGATGTGGGAGTCATGATAGCTTCCAGGGCTGCCTGCACACACATCCGTGATAATGCCCTGGGCATTGCACATGACCTGGCAGTTGGAGTGTTATCCCTTGCAGTTTATGAAGCGCCTACCATGCTCACTGGGTTGTGACTTGATATGTATGTGTGTGCAGTCTATTGCGCCCAGTACCTCCAGGTAGTCTGCCACATGGTGGAAGAGACACATATTGCTGGCCAACTCCTCCTGAGTTCGGGGGAAGTATATATGCTCACTGGCATGTGGTAACATGGCATCCAGGAACTGGTGAAGTACCCTGGATGCTGATGCCTGTGAGATCCCCATGATATCTCCAGTTGGCCTTTGAAAGGTACCTGTGGCTAGTATTCTCAAGCTTACACATACCTTTGTGTCCACTGGGATGGATTCCCCTCTATTGTTTCTGGATCTCAGGCGTGGCTGGCACAGCTCAACTAATTGCTGTATGATGTCCCTGTCCACCCTGTCATGCTCTACTATCTCCAGATCATGTAGCCCCTGGTAGGTTACCCTTGGTCTGAACACTCTACTCCTCCTCTGGGGCCTGAGGTGGTTGTCAGCATCATCCTCCACAACACCTTCAGTCTCCAACACATGCTGATGAATCACAGCTATGGCAGCTCCCATTAAGTACATTGTAAAAGTTCCCCATCTGTTTACACCAATGGTGCAGTGTTTGGGAATACACAAGTGTGTGTGAGGTGCCTTCACACTTTATACTTTTGTGCTTTGAACACTGATGATGTGATAGGGTGTGTATGTACATTCAGAGCTGCAGGGTATCTTATGTGTTTTACCACAGGTACTGCTATTGTGCTGCCTTTGGTGTTGAATTACATTTAGCTGCCGTGGATTACGTCTTGCCCTTGCCTTAACTTTTCTTAATGATTCCCCTCCCATTGTCTGGCATGCATCCAGCAGCCTGCTTTCTTGTTTTGTACTTTCCCAAACCAGGATTGTCTTGCGAAATGTGTTCTATAACCGATCTACTGCAGGTTTGCTTTGCTCTGCGGTTACAGTTCTCTTTTCTTTGCAATCCGACACATCCCCTATCCTGTTCTGCAGGTTGCTGCTAGCAGCCTTGTTAGCTGCTGTCAATGGCCCACTGTGAGTTAATAGGTGTTAATTGATCAGTTGTACTCCAATTACCCTACTGCGGCATTTCCTTATTATCTTCCCCTAAACTTCCTTTTTGGGTTGTGGTGCACAGCGCGTGCATCTGCTTACTGGGTTTTGGGCATGTTTTCATCCATGTACACATGCGCTTTCGGGCACCATGTGTGCTCTCAGCTAAGCAAAGCTATACCTACATCCATGCCCCTGTCCTGCGGCTTTGCTTAGCAATGGGCAGCCTGGATTTGCATTGCTCCACTGTGCTTACAGCTGCAGTGGCACACCCCACTGCTGATGTCATGTATTCCTCCAGACCACTCCTCTATGTTGTAGTGCTGCGCCATATGGTACATCCTTAGGCCGGCGAGATGTTTGTGATTCACTATTACTTGCCTCATTTGCATGGCATTGACTACTAATTCATAGTTACCATGCCAAACACTGTCACAGGCCCTTAGCAACCCTTGTAGCTTGGTTGTGGTGTAGCATGCATACCATTGAATATTATGGTGAAATCATGATTTGTGTTACATTGGTATTTTATGACATTTGTATATATTTTCCTTGTGTTCCCGTTTGCGCACACATGCCCTGTGGTTGTATTTTGCGTTACTGTGGCCATGACATTGTTATTTTTTTATGTGTTGTGCATATTTTCTTATGCCATTGGCTATATATTTAGCAATTGGCATATGTTAACTTTGTAATACATGAGTCTTGTCCGCTTTCACGGCTCCGATGTTCTATTTGGCAAAATGTAAACCGTTTTTTTTTTGGTTTACATTTCTGTAGGCTTACACTACACCTACGCAACTTCATGAATCGCTATGTACCTTCATTTGCATGCTGCAGTACTGCACATGGGGTGATTAGCATACCTACGCCGAGAGCTGCGCAGATCTGGTGTACGCTGGTAGTGCACGTGGAATTGGATCGTACCTGAATCGCTCGGTGGCCATATTTGGCATTATACCCCCTACGCTACACCTGACGCAAGCTTCATGAATCCCGGGCGATATCTTAATGTAAAATAACCTTAAAGTGTTACATTGCAGTTTTAATATACATTGCAGTACTTTATAACTAAAGTGCTGTGATGTATGTTACACCCCATTTTACCCAAATTAACTTTTTATTAAGAATACATTCACATAATTTTACTGAATCCTTCACTAATATAAGTTGAGGGATTGCATAGATTGAGACCATTTACTTTAACAGACATATACCCATGAAAGTTTTTTTAGTGTGTCCATTTAAGTCTATGGATGCACTTGCATGCATGTCCTACATTGATAGTACTGAAAGTAAAATTCAATTAACTTTTTGGTGAAATCATGTAGAAACATATATTTTTATGCAACATTTAACTTTAAATTTGGTGATTTAAACAGGAACCAACATGGGAAAATACAGGATAATTCTGAAGGCAGTACATAAATAAAAAAAAAAAAACTGTGACATATTCTAAGGAAAGTCATGAGAAAGAGAGATTCACATTAACTATAATGAGCAACCTCACTACCTGTGTTGTATGTAATACAGTAGATTGCACTGCTATAATAGCAGCATTTGGTATAACAATTCACTGGCACATTTGTCTTTACCTTACCCCATCTTCTGAAGTTGCTAAGATGTCCTTTGCAGTTTCCCTGTTTTGGGAATGTTGTTGCTTAAACCATAGGAAGTTGGCTAAACCTGAAGAAGGAAAATCTCCAAACCTTTATGGCTGCTGGTGTGAGATTTCAGTTTCCACAACATCTTCACTAGGACTCAGAAAAGTCAGTGAAGCTGTTGGTTCTGTACAAATCAACAGCTCAAACAACAAGATACTTATGGTTACCAGCAGACACATCCAGCTGAGGTTCAGCAAAAATGTTGGGTCAGAAGACAACGTCCTTGGTGTTTTAAAGGTAGTTGTGGACAGTACCACTGGAGCCTTTAACAGTCTTCAACCATGTCCTCATCACCTTCTGAAGGAGGTAAGTTTACTTAATTGAAACAATAACTTTATTGATCAATTAAGTAAAACATTGAATAACATAAAAAAACAAATTAAAACAAAAAAAAACTGTGCCCCCCCCACACCCCCCCCACTTAAATATACCAACTCCGAGACTGTGCTACATTGAGATAAACAGAAATCTCCCCTTACAGAGATTTCCATTTTACTTGCACAATGTTCTTCACTTTTGATATTGTCATGCCTACAATATCAGACTCGATATTGTCAGTTTACGACAATGTGAAGTAGACCCACCATACTACCACTGAGATATGGACAAGGAATGGCATAGTCAAATATCATCAAGCCATATTCTCTTCCTTTCTCCTGCTCTGTAACTACACTCACACGATATTCCCTCATCGGGTGAATTTAGCAAGAAAAAAACTCAGGATCTTCTTTAGAAAAGAGCTATCCAGGAGCTTTATCAAAACCAGTACAGACTTGGATACTGTTCCTGATTCTTGTTTGTACCAAAACGGTAAAGGATGCCAGCTTAGTAACTATGTCTTAGATGCAGTGGGATCAGTTAACAAGCTATATGGTGGAGTGGTTGGCTAGAGGAGGTGGAAGTGAGGGCCTGATAACAGCTTTACTATTGCAAAGGAGTGAGTTGGTCTACTGCAATTCTGACTTCCACTGGAAACGTGGTGCACAGAATGCAGTATATTGGCTGGCGACATGAACTTGGCTCTAATAAGCTGTTCTCATGCAGTATCCTTTAGGATAGTATGTGATCTTGAGTTTGCATGCACATAAGAAGCAGGTAATGTGAAAGCAGATCAGACTCTAGTGTAGGCAGGCATTGTATATTTAGGCTGCTTGGAGATGAAAACACGTATGCTAGAGCATCAATTAATGAAACTAATAGAGCCTATAGAGGAATAGATATGTTTCTGCTTGATGCTTTACATCAAGGAGTTATTAATGAGGTTGAATATGAATTTCTTTTTGTGAAGTTTCCCACTATGCCCAAACTTTTTGGAATCCCGGAGGTCCACAAAGGGATAGAAAATGTGCAGTTTAGACCAATTGTTTCTGCAAAGGGCTCAAAGACAGAACCAATGGCTGCATTTGTGGACCATTTTTGTAAAAAAGCATTAATGGATGCTAATCACATATTAAAGGATTCGTGGCATTGTTTGGAAAGGGTAGGAAGAGTCAAAGACATTGGGAATGAGATTTTTGGATTTTTGACTGTGGATGTCATTAACTTATTCTCAGTGATACCACATCAAACTGGTTTGGAATTGTTCTACGACAGTCTTTTAACTAGTTCAAGTTTTGACAAAGAAAGACTGGAGATATGTTATGATTTGATGGAAATCATATTACATAATAACTTTATACAGTTTGATGGAGAGATTTATCAACAGAAGACAGGGGTAGCGATGGGTGCAAGATGTGCCCCTGTCTATGCCAATTTAGTTTTATGGGCATGGGAAAAACAATATGTGTTAAATTCAAAATATAAGGACAACATTCTTTTGTACTGTAGGTTTTTAGATGACCTCCTCATATTATGGAAAGGTGATGAGGAAAGTGTTAAGGAATTGTGTGCTTATATCAATGAAACTACAGAATTTCTTAGATTTACACACACCTGGAATACAGAGGTAGTGAATTATCTGGACATCACTTTATACAGGACAAAAGAAGGACTAGTGAGTACAATCCATAGGAAACCTAGCTACTCAAATTCGATGCTGCACTATACAAGTTGCCACCCTCTGCATCAAAGAAGAGGTGTTGTTAAGGGCCAAATGGTCCAGTTATGTAGGTTAATCAGTAATGATGATTTATTTAAGAAGGAAATCTACATACTGATAGGAATGTTTGTGGACAGGGGATACCCACTTTCAATGTTAACTAATATTAAAAAAGAAATATACAGAAAAAGAAAAAACAAATATAGTCCTATTCTAAGAGGGCAAGGTAACAAAGGGGTCAATTCAGGTGGTAGGGATGATACAGTGAACAAAACTAATAAAGCAAAATTTGTTTTAACATACAATGAGAAAGCTAATGAATTAAGTTCAAGTCTCAGGAACTTGTGGAATTATTTTTTGAGTAGAGACATCAAAAAGATTCTAGGTGAAACCCCGGTGATTGTCTATGGGAAAGGAAAGAACTTGAAGAGTATTCTTGAAAGAGAGGGTAAAAGTAACATTAGATCTGCTATGAATAAGTGTGGCTTATGCAAAGGATGTAGATTTATAGCAGTAGGGACATACATAAGTGTGGTTGGATATCAACGTACGATACCCTGTCCAGGTGCTTGTAATTGTAGCACTAAGAATTGTGTGTATCTTGCTTCGTGTATGTCATGCGATGCATTTTATGTGGGCATGACTACACGAAGCTTGAAAGAAAGAATAAGGGAGCATGTTAGTTCAATCAGGAGAAAGGATGAGCATAATGCACTTTATTTGCACAGTATGGTATGTGGGAATTTCAACAAATTTTTATTTTTTATTATAGACAGGGTTAAACCCAACATTAAATGTGATTTACAAAATAGGGTAGCAAGGTTAGAAATGGAATGGCAGCTTAGGCTTAATGCCACTAGGCGCCCTGGATTAAATGAATGTGTCACTATAAAACCTCATTTAAAATATTTAAGTAGTGTTATTTAGGAGAATTGTATTTTTATATATTTTTTATTACATATATTTTTTATATTTTATGTGTTTATGTAGTGAATGATTGTTATATATACATTAAATGGTATTTAATTGTGTTTTTAAACCAACAACAGATTGTAAATGTATTTTCAAGAAATTGTTTAATTAATCAATTGATTAATTAGATGGGTGGGGAGAATGCATTTTTTGTTTTAAATACGGAGTGTTATAATGTCAGACTCTGAAGAAGCCAGGTTGCTGGTGAAAGCATATGCTTAGTCTGTCTTTGTTTGAATAAATCTTCGTGTTTCAGAACTGGAGTATTCATTCATTATACACTGTGGTTCAAATTTTAGTGTACTTATTCTGGTTGAACCTGTGTTGGTTCTGGTGGAGTGTCCATTGGGTCAGAAGACAACGTCCTTGGTGTTTTAAAGGTAGTTGTGGACAGTACCACTGGATCCTTTAACAGTCTTCAACCATGTCCTCATCACCTTCTGAAGGAGGTAAGTTTACTTAATTGAAACAATAACTTTATTGATCAATTAAGTAAAACATTGAATAACATAAAAAACAAATTAAAACAAAAAAAAACTGTGCCCCCCCCACACCCCTCACTTAAATATACCAACTCCGAGACTGCACTACATTGAGATAAACAGAAATCTCCCCTTACAGAGATTTCCATTTTACTTGCACAATGTTCTTCACTTTTGATATTGTCATGCCTACAATATCAGACTCGATATTGTCAGTTTACGACAATGTGAAGTAGACCCACCATACTACCACTGAGATATGGACAAGGAATGGCATAGTCAAATATCATCAAGCCATATTCTCTTCCTTTCTCCTGCTCTGTAACTACACTCACACGATATTCCCTCATCGGGTGAATTTAGCAAGAAAAAAACTCAGGATCTTCTTTAGAAAAGAGCTATCCAGGAGCTTTATCAAAACCAGTACAGACTTGGATACTGTTCCTGATTCTTGTTTGTACCAAAACAGTAAAGGATGCCAGCTTAGTAACTATGTCTTAGATGCAGTGGGATCAGTTAACAAGCTATATGGTGGAGTGGTTGGCTAGAGGAGGTGGAAGTGAGGGCCTGATAACAGCTTTACTATTGCAAAGGAGTGAGTTGGTCTACTGCAATTCTGACTTCCACTGGAAACGTGGTGCACAGAATGCAGTATATTGGCTGGCGACATGAACTTGGCTCTAATAAGCTGTTCTCATGCAGTATCCTTTAGGATAGTATGTGATCTTGAGTTTGCATGCATATAAGAAACAGGTAATGTGAAAGCAGATCAGACTCTAGTGTAGGCAGGCATCAGGGAAAGGAGTAAGGCTTTATACCCTTCTCATGGCTCCCTGGATGATGATCCCACTGTGTTAAATGATGGTGGGAAGTCAGAAGGAAGGCAGATACAGAGATGAAAAAGAAGAACTTCAAAAAAAGAAAAGGAAGTCACTGGTCATCAGCTGTATTCTAGATGCGTGAGACCTAAAATCATTCATTCCTAGAAAGTTCTTTATGATAAATATTTAGTCATATCTTCAGTGTCTACCCTGCTGAGATTGTATGGTCTCCTCTGATCTTCAAGATGCTTTACTTGGAGACCCTGTGTTTCTAAAGTATAGCCAAACAGTCCATTTATGCTGTGCTGATGAGGTCATAAGAAGGCTGAAACATGCATGTCCACAGCTAGTGAGGTTTGGCTTTATTGGCCTGAATGTATCTATAAAAACTTAAAAAGAAGTAAAAAGTCATAGGCATTCAGAAGTCATATAGCTGAAACACTTGCTGACCTTATGGGGTCATTTACATATATCCCATGGGCCTCTATTACAGGAGCTTTAAGGTATCACACAGTGAATATGCTGGCTTGGCTAGGCTTCTCTTGTGGTTTTTACTAATTGGATATAAAGATCAGTAAACTATCAAGAGACTTCCATACCTTCTGAATAGCACCCAGACAAGTCAGGAAGCTTAATAAATAAAACACAGGCACAGCATATGGGGTATAGCCTTATCAAGGTGTATAGTTCAACTGATTTTTCCAGAAGCAAAGGTGCAACATATAACATGCTATTTACTACATCTATCTCATTTGCCTTAAAGGTCTACACTCATATATACCATTCATCTTTTTAAAGCGATGCAGCATGTGATATATTAC